>NC_136705.1:25047680-25083872 GCF_947650265.1 Symphodus melops | reverse complement strand
GGAAATAGAAGAGAATAATATAGTGTGTGTGTGTGTGTGTGTGTGTGTGTGTGTGTGTGTGTGTGTGTGTGTGTGTGTGTGTGTGTGTGTGTGTGTGTGTGTGTGTGTGTGTGTGTGTGTGTGTGTGTGTGTGTGTGTGTGTGTGTGTGTGTGTGTGTGTGTGTGTGTGTGTTAATGGTACAGCCCTCTGAAGCAGATGAATCAGATGTTTTGCAGCAGTGTGAAGACGTAGTAAAGCACTCACTGTTTTGATCCCATGCAGATGAATGGAGCCACAGCTCCTCAAGCTCCTCCCCCTGCTGACCTGTAGGGGGCACTGTGGCTCCACCCGAGTGTCGTCGACATATCTGACAGCAGTGAGTTTGAGAAGTGGGATGACTGGGCTGGTTGTGCATTTCAGATGGTATAAATCTCCTTTTTTTCTGCTGCTTCCTCTTCACAGATGTTTCTTTAGAAACTGGAAATTCCAGGCGTCTCGCAGATTTTCAGCGTCTGCTGCTCAAATGGCCTCGAAGGCCGTCACATGTGAGGCTGTTTTATTTAAACACACAGAGGCTCGTCACATTCTTTTTTTTTAGTACGAGGTGTCGCACGTTTCACTATCAAGCACAGGAGCAGTGCGTCTTGTTTGGCTGCAGATGTGGAGATGAAGCGAGCGTGCAGTCGTGTCGTCGCACAAAGGAGAGACGGAGCTCTTTCATGTGTGGGAGAATGTGGGGAGAAGCCGGGTGAGTCTCGCTCTCGTCTGGCGCTGGCTGAAAGCGAGGAGAGGGGTTTTGGGCTGATTGTTTCTCTGCACAATCGGCAGGCAGCGTGCCCTGCGCGGCCGTCTGCAGGCGATCCTCCAGTCCTCACAATCCCCGTGTTTGAACGCCAGGTCATTCTTTCTGTGGCTCTCAACGCTTCCCCCTCACTTTACCACAGTTTGAGTTTGTTTCAGTGAAGCCCTGAGCGCACACACACACACACACACACACACACACACACACACACACACACACACGCAGGCCGTGTGCACAGAGAGGGCAGAGAGGTGTGCACCTTTGCAGAAATACTGATGAGCTGCTCGGTCGCAGGGCTGCAGAGGCGAGGCTTTCTATAATGGCTTCCTCTGTATAATGGGAAGCTAATGGTAATGCTGCAGGTAATGAGCAGCGTAATGTCACCAGTAAGTAAAGGAATATAAGCACACGAGATTATTTTCTTTGAGGGATGTCCACCACACTCCCCATTCGATGAACTTGTGCTTCTTGGTCATAGTCTGAATTCCTTCAGTGGTAAAAAAGCCGAACATGAGAGAGTGCATCCTCCCCTCTGTGTTTCTCTTTTTGTTAAGCAGAATAATCCTCCATACAAGAGGAGCTCTAAGCAGCTGAAATGAAATGAGAATACGAGTCCTTTAACCCCCCTGCGCCCCCTCCTCCGGGCACTTTAATATTTGTGAGCATGTTCACGTCTCTCCCGGAGCCGAGGATCCGGGCGTTCAAGAAAGCAGCTCTCAAACAGCCACTTTGACTGCATTGGAAAAGAAGAGATTTCTTGCTGGCGGTCCGCGGAGGGCTCCGACGTCACGGCCGCCTTCCCCCCACGTTTCTTCACGAGTTATTCTGTTACCAAGATTAGCTTCTAATCCAGCATGTGTCAACAGAGGAGGAGGAAGCACAACATATTTATTGAGTTAGATAAAAGCACTTTAGCATTTAATTCACAGTTTGGAAGTTTCCTCTTTCCAACAGTTCATTCATTGTCCTCGCTCCTCTTCATCATGTGTGTGAAGTGTGTCGTTGTAAATCCACTCTGATCCTGTGTTTGATCATGTCTATAAACCCCTCTATTTCAGCCCTGCTCAGAACAGGCTGTTTCTGTGTCTGTAGCTTTAAATATGTAAATGAGATGTGTCTGACCACGCCCCCTCTCTGGAAGGGCTCGGGTGTACTCGCTGCTTTCTGGCTCCATGTCCTATTGTTTACGGTGAGAAGGCAGACTCAGAGGGCAGAACAAACACCTAGCTGTGGGAGTGTCACCCACCTGGGGGAGGGGCTACTGCCCTTTGTGATGTCATGAAGGGGAGGGGCTACTGCCCTTTGTGATGTCATGAAGGGAATATCTCCAAACAGCCTGTTTGAGCACACATTTTCTGAAAAGTGGAGCAGGCAGAAAACCTTTCTCATCATTGGGGGGTTTGGAGACAGATGGACACGTTAGAGTTAAAACATTGGAACTCATATTTGGCAGATCATGTGATCTTGAAAAAAAAAAAAAAAAGCCATCGCAGCTTTGCAGCCAAAACGATTCTGTAAAAGCTGCACGGATGCAGGAACTAGCAAGGAGCACATGAAGACATGTTGTCATATACATTTAGATGTAAAGATTACACAGCTGAGTGTCTCTGAAACACGCCGCTCATGTTCACGTGTTGGGAACTGATAAACCCTCCCAGGAAGTTTGAATCCCACTCGCTTCATCTATTGAGCAGTCTTAATGAAAGAAGTCCAGTAATCAGCAGCAGCAGCTCTGCACCGTCCTCGTCCCCGTGCTCGGTAATGAAGCGGCGAGTGGACGTCCTCCTGATGAAATGGATTTCCCTTCTGTTGACACGAGTGATTGTGTGCTTACTGTCGGGCTCAGGGAATGTGGACTCATTACACACAAAGAGCTCCATTCAGCAGAATCGTGATAGGAGCGTGGCTCGGTTCTGTCGGCCGTGATGAACGCTCGGCTTTGTGTGAAGTGTCCGGGAGATATGAGTCTATTAGGCAGGATGGAGGTTTTATTGTGAAAGGTCTCACGGCTTACACGCCGCTGTTCGATGTGACGAGCGTGCAAACAAAGGCAGCTAATGAACAACATCGGTTTTCACGGCGCGGCGGACGTTTGGGTTCATTTATGAGGGAATGAGCTCGGCGATGTTTGTCTCACTCTTTGTTCCACGCTGAATGATTTCATGTCTTCATATCTGGAGAAATGTCAGATTGATCTGACCTCTCTGATTCTGAACCAGCTCTGCTCTGCAGGTTAAGCATCGGGGCCGTCTGCATTCAGCTCTGAAATGAACGCCTCCTTCTTTTCTATCAACCCAAACATGTCTCTATCTATGAGAGGACATCACCCAGCGTTTCATTTGACCAGCAGGGGGCGCTCTATGGACTACAACGCTGCATGACAGACTTTTGTAGCGATGAGTCACTGACAAGGAGAAACAAACACGTGTGTGTGTTTTCAGCGGCCTGGCGTGTTTGGGGTCCGTGGCGATGGTTAAGCGATCTGTCGTGCACGCTGGGAATATTCAGTGGGATGTTTGACATTTGATTCTGTGCCACAAACTCCAGAGAAGAGCAGAGTGATGAAGGTTTACCAAGAAGGATGAGCTTTGATTTGGGTAAGAGGCGGAGTGCTGCGTGTGAAGAAGCGAGCGCCGCTGCCTGGAGTGCCAGAGAGTGAAGAGGTGGTTAATGCAGCAGGGTTCACCAGGTTTCTTATATAGAGCACTTCTCGACAAGCTGATGATTTGTTGTGATGTACCGGGAGGGGGGGGGGGCGGGGGGGCTCAGACAAACTGCATTTGTTTAACCTCGCTCAGCTGTGCAGCTATAATGGGATGATAGCGTCTGCCATTAGCATGATGAAATGGAGGAATAAGTGACTTTAGAGAAGCCCACTGACGTCGGGGGCCGCTCTCGGGTCGCCTTTGATGCCTCGGCTGGCTGTGGAAACAATTTAATCTCTTTAATAGAATCTTTGTCTGCTCTTCTTGCACAAACAAAGCAGATTAAGGCTCCCAATAAAGAAGAGGCCGCGGCGTCTTTGAGAGCGGGCAGACTTCACTTTGGCGTGGGAGGGATCGGGGGTTATTTGTCTGCGTGTGCAGAAACAGGAGGTCATGTCCCTCCACGCAGGTTCGATGTGTCGTGAGGATTAAAAAAAAAACCTCTTTGTTTCCAATGTGAGTTCATATTTCAGTTTAAAGAAGTCGACAGGACATCATGGTAGCTTCTCATTCAACATGCTGATAGCTCAGTAACTACAGCTGCTCATGCTTTTACCTTTTTATCGCACAGCTGAAGAGAGACGGCGCCCCCTACAGCTGGAAACCAGAACACTCACGACCGTATCCGTACCAGAGATTACTTTAAAACCAAAACTTCTCTATACGTCCCTCCAATCAGGTCGATGTTCACTAATAGAATAAAGGAGGGGAGGGGGAGGAGCATGTTGTGTTCTCTCAGGCAGCACGTGTGGGTGAAACGTGTTACACTTCATACAGGTGCGTTTATCACGTCTCCAGCGGTGGAAGAACATGGGCAACGTTTGGCCAGGAGACACAATTACCCCTCTCACAACCTCCTTCATCTTCAAACATCTGTTCATAATTTACGTCCTGTTGGACACGAGGCCAGGGCGCCACGGCGCCCACGCTCACAGTTACAAAATAATACAGAACTCTGCTTCGAAAGACAGAAGGAATAAATCTGACAATCTTCCTCTTTGGAGGAGGAGACGAGAGCCCGACCCATAAATCAACCAACCGATAGTGAGGGTCTCAGTTTGGACACGCCCCCTGCACACATATTTGATGGTTTTGGTCCTGACTCGGTCTTGGAGCACTCGGGTCTCTGTTAGTGTGCTGTAACTGTCCTCGGTGCAGACTCCTCCGTCTTTTAACCCGTATAGAGGCCAGGTTCATGTTCTGACGAGTCACTTCCTTGTTTGCTTCGTACTGCAGGAGTGAGTTTGCACTTTTCACTGGTACGTCCCCCCTTAAAGGACAGCCCTGCAAACATGCTGTCCTGAAAATGTCAGGACTGCATGTTTTCATTTCAGGAGACATCCTGTGACGCTGTGGGCAATAACAAGATGATTTTCTTCTCACGGACTCAAACAGATTTGGTTTCCTGAAGAAGTAAGAGACAAACTAACAAATGAAGAGCGTCCAGCAGAGAGAGGCTCACTGATGTTTACCCGCCCTCACATAATTTGGCAGCCTGAAACGAAGACTTTCTCTTGTTTTGTTCGTCTCTTGCAACTTGGCACCGAATGGTGGCTCATTTGTACAGAGGAGTTCTCTCAAGCTGTGCAAACACACCCAGCGTCACTTTGTTGTGGCGACCGGGGAGATCTGGTGTCTGTCCTAAAAACCCCCACGAGGGTACGTTTCAGGTTTGAGCGTGTGCTGAAGCCAAGTAAAGCGCGGTACGAGGAGCGCCGCGCCTCCTTCATTATCACAAACGAGGTTTAGTCTCCAATCTAAACACCAGCTGCCGTCTCAAACACCAGCGTCTGCTGAGGCACGTCAGCATATTTACATGGAAACACTTTCCACTAATGACAGGTTGTTTGCTTCCTCTTGGCAAACAACAAACTTGTCTGGCAGAGTTTGAAGTTTGAATTCTGCTTTGCAGGTATTTTTAAGCATCTTTAAAGAAGGTTGCTGTGAAGGAAACGGAGCCGATGGCATCAGACTGGATGGAAGAGATTTCTTTTGTCCGTCTACAAGTTGAGCTAATGAGGTGATATTGGATTTCTTCAGATCTGCAGACGGCACAGTTCTTCATATGGATGCCATCACTGATGTCGGTAATGTCCGAGTCTGCTCGATGACTCCGGCGTTGTGGAGGCAGTTATCTCATACGTCATCGAAGGCAATCCAATTTTAATTTCTACTCCTCATTAAAACTGACGGGTCAGTGAAGGTCACTCGTCTCACCCGACACAAACACAGATTCTCTTTGTTTACATTTGACCTGAAGCTTCGGAGCGACAGGAAGTGGTCAGACGGCCGACGGTGAAGAAGTTGTTGATGATTGTGACGAGTTCAGTTCTGAACTGAAGGATGATTGAACTGCTTCAGGATGTTGTACGCTGACAGCAGAGATCGGAGCTACAGCTCCAGCTAGTGGTGGGAGGGTGTATTACAGCCCTCCTGAATGATCTATTATCATTCTGACTCAGCTGCTCCCTGATGTCGAGGACATCTTTATAGACTCTTTGAATCAGGAAGCATCGCCTGCCCTGGACAACGACTGGACTACTCTGTTCAGTAATCCTGCGTACAAGCCCTATAGCTTGTCAGGCGAGCTAACTTCAATTAGCATGTTTCCGTTTCAGTATGGTTAATCAATACCAGCTCAGAATTGTAAGAAATGTCCTAAAAGTGGAGAAAAGCATGGAGGAGGATCTAAAAGCTGTTCAGCTGAGCCGGGTGGTTTATTTCCCACATGTTGTTTGTTAGGTCGTGTTCAGAGGGGAGGGAGTGTGTTACAGCTCACCTCTGAGGAGAGAACAGCCTTGTTCTTGTCTCAGCCATGCTTTTCTTTCTTAAAAGGTTGTTAGGCGTGTTGAGGCTGCACACACACACACACACACACACACACACACACACACACACACACACACACACACACACACATTCCCAGGTTAGAGCAAACACAGAGTTGATGGAGAGGTCTTTAAAGCCGGCGTGCTCGGAGGTTAATCGCCGCCTCTCCCTCTCTTCTTAAACTTGATGCTTCAAAGTTCTGTTCTCTGCCTCGTGCCCGCACGCCGGGCCGCGTGCACGCCAACTTTAGGGTCAGGTCCGGGCTTCATTAGCCAAATGCACTCAGTTGCAATTAGCGGTGAGCATATTCTTCCGTGCACTTACCCTTTGATTGCATTGTTATTGCACAAAGGCAACATGGAGGGATGCATATTTGACGCTGTGTACTTTTTCAATTAGCAAAGTTTTCTGGGTCTGTGACTACGTGTCCCGCGGGCGCCGTACGTGGAGAAGACGAGATGGATGCAGCCAAGTCGGGTTTGATTTCATTAACAATTAGCCAAACTAAAAACACATTGGATGCTACAAAAGAAGATTGGATGGTACAAATGAAGGATTTTGTGGTTTCTCCCAGTCTGTTAAGTACTGTCTGTGTAACCAGCCTTCAGGCCTGAATAATTCAACATACGAGCTCGTCCTTCAAGAATCTGCAGCTCAGGAGAAAATCAGTTTTGGACAAATGTCACATAATTATTGGATTTTGCAGAGCATGGGAAGCAAAAGGCATTCAACAAAGTGTTTCCAGGGGGGGGGGGTGCTAATAAAACTATTTGTTTACGGTAGTGGTGGCGTGTTCGTGTCCTCCCAGTCACTCCCCTCACGTTACTAAACGAGCAAACTGGCCGTTTACAGCCAGCGCTCGACGTCACCTGCATGTTTTATAGAGCGAGCGAGCGAGCGGGCTGTCATCCTCTCCGGATGGCTTCATAATGGCGTCTGAGTGAAACCAGAGCGGGCCTTTATGGGTGTTTATCATCGCTCATTTCACCAACTTTCTTTAACAGCCTGAAAGAGACGGCAACAAAGCGCGGCGAGCAGAGCTTTTATTTCATTAGCCGAATACGTCGGATTGATCCGAGAGCTCGAGGAATGTTCCGGTGTTTTATTATTCAGACAGCAATTAAAGCCCGAGCACTCCAAGTAAATACTTGCTGCTGTGAGCGTGACGCTCGTGTTTGTGTGTCCGTCACTCCTCCAGTGATTAGCAGCTTTAAAACAGTGCTGCTAATAAAAGTGTTTTTAGACTGAATTAAGAAAGAGTTTGTCCCTGAGCTTTTCTCCTGACGCGTCGGACCAATCAAAAAACAGCCTCAAACTTTGGGACAAAACTTTGAGAAGTTCTGTCAATGCAAACGGATCATTGCACAGTTAGCAGCTTGTGTGAAACTGTCCCCTCTGGGCCTCCGTACATGTGTACTGGTCCTCCAATGAGGGGCCACGTTTAAACCGCATTTCTACTGACTCCGTCAGTTTGTCTCCAGAAACGAAGCTGAGAGTTTCCAAATGATTCTGTCCGCGTGGTCACGAGTTTCCAGAGCGATCAGCAGGTTTCAACATCACTGAGACGCCATCAGGAGCTCATGTGATCGAGAAGTGCTGAGTCAGCTCACAGCAGACCGTCATGGAGACTCACAGGGAGGAAGCTGGACCTGCTCAGGAGCCCCACACGGGGTCCGTGTGGCTTCACCTCTCGCGTCATCTCAGGTACATCATAAGTGGTGATGTTAATAAATCAAGTCAGTATGTATCCTCTGTCAGAGTCACGTCTGAGAGTCAGATGTGAGAGGGCGGGCGTCACGCCTGTGATACAGACCAGGTGCCTGTGGGAGAGCCAGGTGAGCTGCTGGTCCTCTTATTGCCCCCCCCCCCCCCACCCCCCCCACCATCACTGTAACTCCCATCACTGTAACTCGATAGCCCCTTTAACGTCTCAACACCTTTCCGAGGATGAAAAATGCCTCCCAGCGGCGAGCTTCCCAGGATGTTGACCCGACAGCGCAGGTCATCAACACCAGACAAAAAGATTCCTATCAGCCCCGTCACCCTCTCCTCGCTCGCCCCTGTCTCTCCACGGTGAGCGATGACTTCTCTGTTACCTGATATCAGTGATGTCATCACGCTGCTCCTTTAGCACAGAGGTGTTGTGAAAAAGTAGAATCAGGCTCCGGGCTGACGGAGGACTCCTCCGGGGACTGCTGGACGAGCGAGAGGGAGAGAGAGAGAGAGAGTCAAACAATTGTGAATGAAGAGATTAATGAGCAAATTTTTCTCTTTTCTCCCTGAAATAATCCAACATGATATCACAAGCTTTCCTCTCACTCAATCCATCCAGGAACATGCCGAGCGTCTCTCCTCTAACAGATGGAAGTATGGAGTGTCTCCAGTGAATTATCTGGAGTATCATCATTATTATTATGATGATGAAGAAGTATGCAGCAGGAGCCAGGAAGGAGTTTGATTGGCACACTGAGTGGGGACCTGACAGCAGCGACGGGTCGGAGGTTTTCCAGGATCGCAGCAGCTCGACGTGACGGTTCTCTCTCACAGCGATGACTCATTGATTCTTCAGGGATTTATGGAGCGCTCGAATAATATAACAGATAGTGTAGAAGCTCACCTTTAAGCTACGAAGGGTCTGTCACAGTCTTCATGTCTTCAGCTGGATGAATATTATCTGAGACATCAAAGCGTGCTGTTCATAAATCCCAACGGTGAAGTGTTCATCCGCCTCAGTGTAGCAGATAATAGCTCCGCTCACATGTCCAGCACGTAGCGCCTGGGATCCCATCTTAACGCCATCATCATGAACAGGATGTTATCGTCTGCATACGTGAGCATCCTTAAAATGTAGGAAACGCCGCTTAGCATGCTAATCCAACAGCGAGTGTTTTCAGATGAATGCATTATAAAAACAACGTGTGGATTTAGGAAATCTCATAATACTCATCGACTGATAAGCGTGGCTGCTCTTTTTGGGGAACAATTTCCAGATATGGCGCCTTCTCACTGAGATAATACTTTGTCTTCTAACTTTGTGTTCGTGAGCAGAATGCAAGACGTGGTGAACTCCAGAGAGATCAGATTCAGAGGACACCTGCGACGTTCCTCTGGCTTTGCTTAAAAAGTTATTCTTTTGAACTTCCTGCACGTATTCGTCTGCACTTTGCTCCTTTAGTAATGCAGACAATAAAACCACAGTGCTGGCAGGATGAATGCAAAATGAGGCGGACATTTTAACCGTCTTTAAACTGAGATGCATCCCTCGGCCTCCGCTGTGCATCACCTCTACAGAATGTGCACATTTATATTCCGGCCCTCGGAGTAAATTCATAAAGTTTTCATGAGTGCTGAATTAATTTGATCCCTGAAAGCTCGGCTAATACAACTTGTGTTGTGGCTGTCAACATGCATCAGGAGGCCGGGCGGGCGAGACGTCTGAAGCCTCGACACTCTCATTACAAACTCAGAGAACGGCTGCTTCTCATTCTGTTTTTTATCGCCGTCAGTCTCGGCTACACTTTCATGTATTTTATATTTTGGACGCAGGTGTTAAATAATCCCTGACATCCTGAACTCGCTTTAAGATCAAGAGCTTTCTGTAAATCTCTGTTAACAACCACTCACCTAATCGGATGAATCAACGGCCTTTTAGTCAATCAGCCCAGCTCAATATCCTCTCTGCTTATCAACTAATCACAACAGAGCACTATAATCAAATAATCAATGAGCCATCTGACCGGAGTCAATATCCCACCATCCAAAGCTGCCAATTTAAGTTTCCATTAATCAGCCTGGTCTGACATTCAGGTCAATGTAACATCCATTTATACCATCTCGCACAATTATACACTCAGATTTCTTTCATGCAGCCGCTCTGCTAACCGCATCACTGTCATTCAATAACACGTCTCTGCAGAGAGCGTCAGACGTGGACTTCCTATGTGTGCACACCAGGACAAGCTAGCACGCCGATGTGACGAGTCGTGCACCGTCACAGGACACTGAGCGTTCGCCTTCATTAATGCAGAGGAGGTTGAACTTCGTCTTTTTTTTTTGGGGGGGGGGGTGCTCCTTTTTTCTGCGTGTTTCTGATGAAGAAACCGTTTGGACAGTAGACGCATCGATCCAGGTCTCAGTCGTTCAGCCGGTCACATGATACAAACGTCACCACCAGCTGACACACGGGGAGGACGATCACGTCAAACACACAGTCGCTAACCAAATAGTTCCTCTGGGATAATAAGGATTTTCCAATCTAATCCAATAATATGAAATCCTGGCTCGACCGCTAATGTGTTTTCAAATATGTTTTCACCTTCACAAAAGGTTTCCATGGCAACAACAACCCCGAGCCAAATGTCGCTCTGGACAGTCACTGTCTTCTGTCTTTTTCACAGCTGATCGATATCGATGAAATGATGAAATGATGTGTCCTATCACAGCTGTAAAGACCTGCAGCCTGCATGGCGTCCCGAGTGGGACGTCAGAGGACGACCTGTTGGAAGGTCACTGATGTCAGGAAGGATGCGCTGCTGCAGGAGAGTTTGAGTCTCGTCTCTGACTTGGTGCAGAAAGACTCTCACAGCTTTAAATGAAGCAGGCTCCACGTCTCTCACTGCTCGCCTCAGCTGTCTCCTCACATGGCAGGTCCGCTTCCACTCTCTCGTAATGAACACGGCTGTCTGCTTTGGTCGGGGTGCGGAGGTGGCGTGGCGTGGAGAGCGAGCCGGTTTCATTAGCCGGGGTGAATAGCCAAATTTCAGCTCTCTGACGGACTGTGACACGGACGGCCAAGTTTCCCTTTTGGGCCGCACGGGGACGGAGGAGCTAAGCTGCAGCCGGTCCAGATGGGGTCTGGCCTCAGCAGATTACCGCTCCTTGACTGACGCGCTGCCGGCTCTGAAATATTATTCACCGAGTAATATCGTGTAATCCCTCACTTCACTACCACTTTGGACTACATGGCACACAATCCCCATCGCACCTGTCAACATCCCCAAGAACACGCAGCCAGATGGAGAGAGACGTCTACTTCCTGTTTGACAGGAAGGTGACAAACCCTCGAGGTTAGCTTGTGCTATCATGCGTTGGCTTGCAGTGTGGACTACGACCTGCAGGGGGCGATGAACCCAGGAGGGGTTTGGCTTGCAGTGTGGACTACGACCTGCAGGGGGCGATGAACCCAGGAGGGGTTTGGCTTGCAGTGTGGACTACGACCTGCAGGGGGCGATGAACCCGGGAGGAGGGGTACTACCTCGAGGCGGCACGCTGAAGAAGGCTCATCTCTGCCATCAGAATCCTGATCGTTGAACATCCAGACCTGCTGAAGTTCTCCTCGGGGTCCTCAGTCCCCTGGACTCCACGTGGACCGTCCACTCTCACAAAGACTGCAGCAGGACTCTGGAGACATATGGACTGCAGCAGGACACAGCTAATGGTTCCCTGAGTGAGCGCTGTTTGTTTGCTTTTCTTCTGGCAGATTAAGCTCCTGGAAGCAGATGGCTGAAATGTGCTCAGCTCTTGGGGTTAAAGACCCTCTTTATTGTCTCAGGTACCCTAAGTGGTATTGTGTTTTACAGAAAGCTGCTGACATCAGGGTCAAACTGTTGGCTGTTTGTAAATACTTTGCTGCTTTTAGATAATCTCAGCATTTACCTCCACATCTCGTCCTCGTCGGAGCCATATGGCCGGGGGAGAAGCATCCGAGCTAAATCCCTTAAAAAAACAAGCGTGAGGATTGGCTGTACTCAGAATGATTACCACCCGGAGTCTGCTGCTGGGAGAACGCACTGACCGCATCTTCAGGGACTTGTGGGAAAGTGTCTGTTCTTTACAGCGGGGAGTGTGAAAGGGTGAGCAGCTCACCGAGCGTGAGGAGGAGGGGGAGGAGGAGGGGGGGGAGGAGGGGGGGGGGGGGGGAGTCACGGAGGGCGGACTCTGACTTTTACACAGCCTGGGCTTAGAGAAAAGAACCTGGCGGATTTGAAAGGAGCTCCTCCACACTGAGCGGTTCACTGCCTCTCCCTGTCATTCACGCTGCAGAGCTGCTGGACGGACAGATGGGCCTCGGCTCCACCGGTCGCTGGGAATGAGATGGGCTGTGAAAGCGACGGGCTGAGTCCGAGTCACGCAGCGGCTCGGAGAAGAAAAGGAAGAAGAGTCGAAGAATCAAAGGATTTGTCAGAGTGGCCATTAAGCCCGATTGAAGCTTTCCTTCGTCAATAACGGTGATTACTGGCTGAACCCTGGAGCGAGTGGGATGACGGGGTCGTGACCTGCTCAGACTGCCGTCTAACATGATTGGCATCATGAGGACAGGCTGCACCGTGCACGCTATAAAACACGACCTACAGTATCGAATGTCTTTGTGCTCAGAGCTGCTTAAACTGCTATCAATGAATGCAACACAGAGATGAAGACCAGCACGGGGTCTCTAGACCGGTCTCATGAAGGTCTCGGTCTTGGTCTGGTCTCAGGGCACTCTGGTCTCGATTGGTGCGGTCTTGACTACAACACAAACCTCCAAAGACGCACAAGGTTTGTGTTGTTAGCAGTGCTAGCGTTAGCCACACTTGGCTAACCGGTCGGACATAGTCGACCTGCAGACGCCGTCAAACGTTGAACGCCAGCTGCAGGTGACGGCGCCTCAATGACGCTCAGCAGAGGAACAGAAGTGGTTTCATGATGTAGATAATCAAACCCATGTGACATGTGATGAACATGGTTGGGATTTCTACAGACTCCTGGCGTTTGCTGCATGTCATTCCCGACTCTCTCCTCCCGACATGTCCTCAGCTGTCCCGTCCAATCAAGACAAAGATGGCGATCTTTTGACATCCTGAAGTGTGTGTGTGTGTGTGTGTGTGTGTGTGTGTGTGTGTGTGTGTGTGTGTGTGTGTGTGTGTGTGTGTGTGTGTGTGTGTGTGTGTGTGTGTGTGTGTGTGTGTGTGTGTGTGTGTGTGTGTGTGTGTGTGTGTGTGTGTGTGTGTGTGTGTGTGTGTGTGTGTGTGTGTGTGTGTGTGTGTGTGTCTGTGTGTGTCTGTGTGTGTGTGTGTGTGTGTGTGTGTGACAGCAGCAGAGTTGGACTTCTTCGTTGGTTTGTTGCAGAGCAGACTGGAGGTTGATAATCCTCCTCTCACCAGTTAGTGCTGCTCCGACCCGCAGGCCGACGCTGGGCTTAACGTGTGTGTGTGTGTGTGTACATGCGTCACCTGGGAAGTGTGTGTGATGGTGGTAATGCTCATTCCCCCGATCAGAGCGGGCCGCGCAGAGAACATGCTTCATGTCCACTGTGCTGCTGACGGATGTCAGACCAAGTAAAAGGTTGTCAGGAAAGGTCCCCGCCCGCCGAATTAAATAAATGTTTCATGAATTTTAAACAGCTCGCTGTTTGTCTGCCTGCAGTTTTTAAAAGACGAAAGGTGCGTGAAAAAAAACAGAGTACAGGCTGATAGAAGGAATCTGCATATATTTGCATTCATTCTGAAACATTTTAATTTGCCTCCTTTTCTTAGAAGTGTGTTACACTTTCTTTCTGTGTGTGTGTGTGTGTGTGTGTGTGTGTGTGTGTGTCTCCACACTGCCTGGAACAAAACCGTCTTCCTGGCGTGTCATTTTCTTCTAATCTCAGATCTTAATGTGTTGAGGAAATAAAAACTCTCTGTGCTCTGTTTCTTCTTCTCTGTCAGACGAGGACGAGTCGTGTACGCTCCTCTCAGACGTGCACGCTCCTCGCAGTCGTGCACGCTCCTCTCAGTTGTGCACGCTCCTCTCAGACGTGCACACTCCTCTCAGACGTGCACGCTCCTCTCAGTTGTGCACGCTCCTCTCAGACGTGCATGCTCCTCGCAGTCGTGCACGCTCCTCTCAGACGTGCACGCTCCTCTCAGACGTGCACGCTCCTCGCAGTCGTGCACGCTCCTCAGTTGTGCACGCTCCTCTCAGACGTGCACGCTCCTCTCAGATGTGCACGCTCCTCTCAGTCGTGCACGCTCCTCTCAGTCGTGCACGCTCCTCTCAGACGTGCACGCTCCTCGCAGTCGTGCACGCTCCTCTCAGACGTCTCACCTGTTGTGCAAATGTATTTTCTTTCTCCTCCGTCTGAGCCTTTAATTGCTTTACTTGTTATGTTTTGTACTTTCAGATGTGGCTCTTTATTTTTTTAAGCATGAACTGAAACTCCTGCAGATAATTGCAAAGCCTCGTTTATATGCCAATGACGTGACGCTCTCTGTAAAGAGCTTAGGCGCCACATTCCCGGTTTCACAGGTGACTCAGTAAATGTCACAGAAACAGATGCTTGTGAACTTTCGGCTCGGCGCTCGTGGACTCGTCGCCTCCTCCGTCTTGCTTATCCAGACCTTTTTTTAACTGCACGTTCTTGGTAAGGAGCTCACCTTTAACGGAGGACTCCCAGCTCTATGACCCAATTTACTCTGAAACATCGCCCGTCCACAGACTCCGCCTCCGCTCTATTCTGGGAATCTCGGTTTTGGCATTAATTTACTTCCTAGAGCGAATAAGATAATTCATACAAGTTAATTAACGCAGAACGATTTGGTAATGAGTTTGGAGACCCGGTTTATATCCATCTCTTCCCTGATTGGACGCTTGAATATTTTCAAAGTAAAGCCTTAAAACAGTCTTTTTGCATTTGGGCGGGGGGGGTCTGACGGGAGGGGGGGAGAGAGAGAGAGAGGGGGACTTGAATCTCTCTCATTTGTTTTTACATTATTAGTAGCTGGAGTTTGATGAGCCTCATGTTCGAGTCCACTCTGAACGGGTTCAACGCCGCCGCCACTCCATCGTAGCTAAAAGATTTGTTTGTTGTCTCACATTCAGAGGGGCTGAACGCAGACGGCCCCTGTAGGGCGCCGGTAGCCTAGCGGTTAGCAAGCAGTCCCTGCGTACGGACAGATACCCTCTGATGCAGCATTTCATCTCCTGCAGGATCATTCCATCGTCGGAATTTCATCGGCACAGCTGCATGTGATTGGCTGCAGAACAAGGGGAGGGGCCTCCTTTCAACAAAGGCTCTCATTGGCTGTTACGAGGTGTGAACTCACATCCCCCCCCTCCCCCCTCCCCACTCTGGGCCAAAATAAAGGCTAATATAACAAGTACTTAAATAAAGTAAAATATGAGGAATGAAGGAATTACTAATATACAACAGAATAAAAAAAAAAGTGAAGTATAAAGAATAATATAAAACATAACTGTAAGTCAACATAACTTGGACATAATCGTCCTGTTTGCTGTTAATCCGAGGTACAGAGTATCTGAGTGTAGAGTCTGAAGAGCGAACGCTGGAAAACGTTTGTCTGACTCAGTAATTTGTTTGTTCATCAGATAAATGATGAACTGTTGTCTCCGGTCTGACACTTGGATGAACCTTCTAAAGGGACGCTCTGTGTGGCGTGCGAGCCGGCCACGGTGACCCCTCACACGTCTTCCTCTCTCTGGGTAATGACTCGGGACACGGCGTATTGACCTGGCTGACTGATGCAGCTCTCTGAGGTTTTCATTACAAACCTTCCAGCTTACTAAAAGCTCTTTTTATATTCTCCCGGCCTGCGTCTTTATTTAGGAGACATTCTGGTAATAACCGATGGAAGGGAAATCAGATTGCTTCATTGACCTGCGGGTTAATTTAATATCTGTGTGTTGACAGAAACTGAATCTTCTGCGTCTGCTGACGACCTGACTTGACTTCAGCGCCCACGTTTTGCTCGCAGCGCGTGCACGCTCTCGTACGTGACATTTTATTACACTGACTGTGTCGGCGTCTCAAATAGAAACCTGGGAAGGGGAACTTGTCATGACTCAATAAGTTTCATTTCTGCTGCTGCTCAGAGAGACGTGATGATGAAATATGGCGTGATACATTACACCATCATTTAGTTAAAGGCGTCCCGGGCAGACCTGCGCTCACTCACTCACACGCTGGTTTTTTTTTTCTTTCTCTCCTCCGTCAAACTGGCTCGCTCAGCAGCCAGCACGTCAAACCATGTGTTCACTCTGCGGCCGTTTAGTTACTGCTGAATCTTTTCATCTCGCTTTGACGTACTTTCCAACGTTTGAAAGCGGGCGGTTCAGTCTGACCAGTGGGCTCATACTTCACATCTCTCCGGTGAACAGCCGGGTTTCTGTCGCACACACAGAAGTGCATGCTGTGATTTGTGAAGCTTGGTGAGAGTGTTCAGTCCGACGTTTTGACCTCGGACTGAAGAAGAGGCTGACCTCTTCTTCACTTTAAAATGAACTTCTGTGTGTGAGGAGGAAGAGGAGGAGGAGGAAGAGGAGGAGGAGGAGGAAGAGGAGGAGGAGGAGGAGGAGGAGGAGGAGGAGGAGGAGGAGGAGGAGGAGGAAGAGGAGGAGGAGGAAGAGGAGGAGGAGGAGGAGGAGGAGGATACAACCAAATGCACATCTTAATAATGTCTGCTGCTGCAGTGCACAGACGGTTGTTTCCAGACTTTAAAAAGTTGATGTGTCACGTCAGAGAGAGCCGTGTGGTCGTTCAGCGGTGAAGCCGGCCTGGCAGACTGCATGACCCAAACACAAACTCTGATCCCGTCTGAAGCCATTTAAACGAGCTGGAGTGAAACAAGCAACATTTGTTTATTTAGGACCGTTCCTCCAGGACCCCCGCGTGGCTGTCTGATCCGTGCCGGATTCAGAATGTCCTCATTAATCCTTCCACTTCCTGGTTTGCGTTAACTTCTCAGACTGCAGTTTGTGGAAGAGACCTAGATCCAGACCCAGGTCTCTAAAGTGACTCCGCCCTGATGAGTGAGTGGCGATCTCCTGCTCACATTCGATGATGTTATTCCAGAGCTGCAGAGAGAAGTCAGCCGTGCTTTCTTATAAAACACATAAAGAGAGAAACTGAAAGTGAAGAGCCGGGATGATTACAGATGTATGAAAGTAGTCGTTTGTGTGATTCACAGCAGCACTCATGCTGTCACAGGTTCCAACCTTCAGCGCGGGGCGACGTGATTGGAAGCTGCAGAGTCGTGGCGTCAGAGAAGACGGCGTTTTCAGGCCCATTCAGTCAAACGGCAGGTGTTAATGAGACAGAACTGTGTCCTGTCTCTTCTGCCTCGCAGCAGCGTCATTCGAGGAGGCCTCTTTGTCGGCGGCCCCTGGAGGAAAATTGCAGGCACTGTCTGACGCCTGGGAGCTCTGATCTTATTACCTGACTGCATGCTAACATCAGCTTCAATCAGCAGGTAGAGCCGAGCCACACACGCTGATTATCATCTGAGAGCTGAGATTCTCTGTGCAGGGCGACGACAACAGAACCTGAGCAGCTGCTTCCTGCTGAGCGGCTCCTGTCAGACGGGGATTCAAACCAGGAACCTCCTCGCTGTGAGAGGACAGAGCTAACCACTGCGCCGCCGTGCAGCTTAAATACAGCGGCGTTCTTTTTCACAGCAATATAAAAACTAGTTCTGTTGAGATCGTGTTGTTGTTTTCGCCGTTCAGCAAATCGAAGGACCGTTAAGTCGTCTCCATATCAACCAAATCAACAATCCTCCTGAGCGCTACGTAAACGCCTCCTTCTCACCAGGCCGCTGCCTCTTCGTCCTCGCTAAATGTGTCGGAGGAGAAAAGTTGGGGAAGTTTTTCAGATGCAGGACCAAATAAGCGAGTTAGCTGACAGTTTTCTTCATTTTCTCCCCGAGCTGCCACGATGCATTTGTCAGGACGCCGGCGTTACGTAAAGAGCTTATATAAGACGAGGCATGGACTCGTCTGAGGAGGTGACTCTGCA
Organism: Symphodus melops; assembly: GCF_947650265.1. Lineage (NCBI taxonomy): Eukaryota > Metazoa > Chordata > Actinopteri > Labriformes > Labridae > Symphodus > Symphodus melops. The sequence goes on along the minus strand of NC_136705.1, from coordinate 25,065,783 downwards.
CTGGGATACTGAACAATTTAAAACGTCCCTCCTCATGACTCCTCCGAATCCCTTCATTAATCATGAACTCCCCTGGATGAAATATTCAATCTGAATGTAGTTGTGAGCGTGGAGGCAGAGCGCGGCGTTCCCCGGCGGCCCGAGATGGTTCAAGACAAATGGACCAAGAGGGAGGCCGAGTAATCAGCCATGAATTTCAGATTTGAAAGAAGGAGCTTAATTACATTTGACTCGGCCGGATAAGAAGTCTAGATCCAAGGTTAGCGTGAAGAATGGAGGGGGGGGGGGGGGGGGGGGGGGGGCTAACCTCAGCGTCTCCCTCCAAGACAAACACGTGTTCACCTGTGAAACGTTGATACCTCGTCGTTCCATCTATTAAGACGGCTGGGGATCAAACCCCCAACCTTCCCGTCTGGCAATGACTCCACCACTGAGCCACAGCCGCCCCAGAAATGAAATGTTGACCGTGTGTTTTAGACGTCCTGCAAACGTTCATCAGAAACATTCTGACCCTGAACTGTGACTTCATGTCGAGCCGCGCTCGCTCGCAGGCCACAAGTTCAGTCAGGCTGTGCAGATCAGAATCAAGACAAACGCTTTAATAAAGAACAGTCTGTTTTTTATTAGTCTTTCTCAGAATCAAACCTGGAACCTTGTTATGTTTTTGTAGAAGCTTTCTGTATTCAGCTCAGGTTATTAAATGTCTGTCTGCTTGTTTGCAAAATTAATGCAACGGTTCATTTTCATAGTGAAGACAAAGTGTGGAAAACACAGCTGTGAAAAAAAGAAGCATGCATTATATTGAACATGTTTCAGCCCTCGCTAACATGAAAAATAAAAATATCTAAATATGTCATCTGAGTGAGACGTCGGGCCAAAATCTTCTGATTCTTCGATTGAAGTCGGGGACCGCAAAAAATCCCCTCAAAGGCCGCAGATGGCCCGCGGGCCGCACTCTGGACACCGCTGATGTAGATTTAAAGTGGCTTTAATAAACAGCTTCCTGTGGAGCAGCTGCACACGCACACAGGCCGACCGTCAGGCGGGGAACAAATGGCTGTGTGGCGGTTATTAGCCGGAGGATGGGCTGCACGTCAGGAGAAAATGCATCTCTCAGATGGCTTGTCTGAGAAATGTATGGCTTCTTCTCCGTGTGCAGCCATGAGTCAGTCAGATCAGTAATGAAGTTATTTTTTTCTTCGGAGTGAGAAATGGGAGAAAGAAAGAGAAATCAATAGTGATATCTTGAAGCTGGAGTCTGCCGTCTAATCTCTCCGTGCTACTGGAAGTGCTTCATTTGGCCCTTTTTGATGCTTCCCCACCCACACTCTGACTCTGCAGTCTTTCTCCCAACATGCACACACCACACGGCCCCAGAGATCTGCAGACGTGTGGACGAGCGTGCACACACCTTTCAAACGCAGTCCTGGAGGATTTCAGCCCAGACTGGGTGCTGAAATATGAATTCTTCCTCCTCCAGTGTTTATCATATTTTATTCAGCTGCTGTGTTCCCCTTTTAGTGCCCAGCTGCAAAATTACTTCTCGTGTATTATCAAAGGATTCCTCCACTTTCAGGAAAAGGGTATTAGGAGGTTTGACTGCGGGGCTAAACGCCTCGACACGAACACGTCGGTCCTGTCTGCTGAATGTTGATTAACCCCTTCCTGCGTGTATTGTTGTCTGCCTGTAAAGGAGCAGGCCTTCATGCGTGTAGCTCTTCTTACAGCAGAGGAATGCAAACCAGGAGCGATGGATGAGGGCCCGTAAAAGCTCCTGCACATGTGCTGTTAATGCTCCGCTTCACATGATCCAGCATCTGAAAGGGTGAACCTAAAGGCCATGAATAAATCACACGCTTTCCTGCCTGAAGATCTTTTTTTGCTCTAAACGTCTGCCGTCTTTTTTGTTGTTGTTTTGGCCAAACCGGAGAGCCGAAGCAGCGTCCGGGTGCGAGCGTCGAGGCAGCCAGCGCCCATGTGTAGAACACGAAACGATCACCGAGCGGGTCTGCTGAAGACAGCGACCGACCAATCAGAATCACGCTGCTTTTTCATCAGATGGTCTTCCTCTCAGGCACTCCCAAGTTTTTAATTTTTGTCTGAATAAATCTCAACATGAGCCTTTGGTTTGAGCTCGAGGCCCCGGGTCCACCTGGCGTTTTCACCCAGCAGAATGGCGCTGGCTGTGAGGATCGTCATGCGTGTGATCTCTGAAGTCGAGAAATGTTGACTTGGTAACTCGGAGAAGCTTCTGAGCTGGCTGCTGCGTGCACCAACACTCACGTCTCATCTGTCACTGCTTGGTCGGCTTTTTGCAGAAGCTCGATCAGCTGTATTGTGATGTCATCGTCAGGTCCCCCCCCCAGCAGGTCTTGGACTGAACCTTCCTTAAACCACCGCGGTTTTGGATGTTTTGAACGTTCCTTCCTGTCTCTGCAGGAAGTGCTCCCCTTCACAGACACCACAAACAGGAAGCAGGAAACAGTCGGTCTCTCTCCTGAAGAGTTGTGTGTTTACGTTTCGTCCTTTCACCTTGACGCAGATATTTGAAGAACGGTCAAACAATGTCATCAAAGTGTCTCCTGGACCTCCAGCTGTGTCCATCCACACGGGACAGACGACCTCAACGATGTTCAGTTTGTAAGAGTGGGACGAAATGATCTCTCACTGATGACAAATACTTCTCTTATCAAGCTTTCAATATTTCATCCAGAGTCTGCTGAGGTCACTGAGGTCACTGAGGTCACTGAGGTCGTTGGACCTGTAGCTCCTCGTCGTTCTGACACCATCTGCTGTCCTGTGGACCTCCAGGAGAGAGGCCCTTCATCCAACGGGCTTTTATTTTGACAGTAAGGCCCTTCCTGTAGATGAAAATTTAGCGACAGGAAGTTAAGCACAGAAACAGGAAGTGGTTCGGTATCCCAGAATGGGGTCAAACAGGTCAAAAGAACATTAACAAAGGTCAGTTTGTGATGTCATCAGGTGAATGTGTGATGTCATCAGGTGAATGTGTGATGTCATCAGGTGAACACAGTGTGTTGAAGTGAAATTGAAAGAAGCAGCAGTCTCTACAGGGAGCCTGCGACTCTCTACGGGAGCCTGAAGGGACAAAATAGCTCGAGTTGAGTTGAACCCTTGAACGAACCTTTAATGGAGATTTCTCGACGCGTCATCTTAATTCGACGCAGACTGCGACTGCTCAAACTGGCAGTTTCTTTCTTTGCCGACGTATTTGAGGAGGAAAAACTGTCAGACTTCTTCGTACCCGTCTCGCCAAGCTGTCGCACGCCGCTCATCAAGTCAACGTCTGCCCTTTCTCTCCCCGTGTCAGCCCCATGTTTTCAAATACTGAAGCTCTCACCTCCTCTGAATGTCAAGGTGACGTGCTGATGAATGGAGAAATGAGCCGAGTGTGGAGCTGAAATACTGCACAGCACTGTGTGCCTGTCGCCGGTTAAATCCCCGAGCCCGAGGGGAGATTTCCCACTCTCCGAGTGAAGTCAAGTTCTCAGCCTCTCTCCTAAACCTCTCTCTCTCTCTATCGCTTTCTCCTCTGCATTTTCAGCCGCTCCCTCTCTCGTCTTTTCAGCGGCTGCTTGGGCTCACAGAGTCCACAGATTCAGGTCAGAAGGAGCTGACAGTCTGCCGTTAGCAGCTATTAAAGTAAAGTTCAGCAGATAAAGGCCTCCAAGGAGAGCCATCCATCAGGGAAGGTAAAAGCGCTAAAAGTCGGTTTTGGACTCTGGCTTCAGCAGATCAGGAAAATAGAATTGTTCAGATTAAATGCTTTCACCCCCGGAGATTCACTATATTGAAGCACATTTCTCCAACCCACTGGACTCTTCATTTGAATGTCATTATGGTCCCGTCCTCTCAGCTCCCCGTCCCCGGTCTCCGAGGGGCTGAGGGGTTCTCGAGGACTCTGCGCCTCCCCGTCCTGTGGGACCCAGGTGACTCTTTTTTTTCTCCTTCAGGCCACATGTTAACTCTGCTTCTCTATCTGACTAAACTCAATTTCCTCCTCCACTGCCTCGAACCGCATCATCAGAATAGGGCGCAGCAGAGCCAGAGCGTATTCCCAACGGCCAGATTTGCATACGTGCCACTGTACAAAACTCCACCATGAGCCTCAGAGACAGAGGCCTCTGCTGCTTTCACCTCTCCTCTCTGCATTTCCCACATCCACAGATTCATCTTACACTGAAGCAGATTGTGTGTGAAATTGGCTTGGTGTAATTTTTTTTGTATCTGCTGCAGAGCAACGAGCACCATAACAGGAAGGAGACTGGCATGCAAACAGCAAAACAGGATGTCAGCCAATAGGAGTATGCAGGTTTTTTTCGCAGGTGCCACGTCAGGTCGAGAATGTCTGCTGGCCACTTGCCTGGGAAAACACCAATTAACAGCTGCTTTGTGTGGGGCTCAAAGTGGGTGAAGTCGACAGGCTTCTCCTGGAACAAAAGAAGGCCAAGTCGATACCAAAAGTGGACTCGTAGAGCAGCACCGATTTCCTTTAGGACGGCGTTTGTTAGTCAGAGCTGCACGCTGCGAGGAGCTGATCTGACAGCCAAATAAGGAGGCCAGTGTTAACCTGAGTCATCCTGAACGTGAGCATCGACCTTTACATAGACTTCTACGTTTCTCTTCTTCTTGCACCTTTCGGTTCATCGGCCAAAGTGAAAAGAGAGGATTCCTCTACATTAACAGGAGAGAATGTAAAAACACAGAAGTGTTTTACAGGTGAGCTCAGAGACCTCAGAGACCGGACTGGACTTGTTGGATGAAACCTTTCCAAACCTCGACCCGGCAAGAAACTGACGTGACGTGCAGGTTCACGTGGACCCTTTGTTCGGGGTTGATTTGTAATTTGGGAACCCCAGACCCATGAAAAGGATGGGACCCAAACAAGAATGTGTTTCCTCTTTCAGTCAGTTTCTCTGCGTCACGCTGACTAGCCACTTTGTGTCCCAGGACTGGCGTCCATCTTTGATGAAAAGGTTGAAGAGGGTCACGTTGATTTTTCGAGTCTGAGGGTGTGTGTACTTCTATGAAGACAAGAAGCTTTTGGACAAAGTGTCATCAACCCCGGAAAAATCCCATCCAATGAGAGAGAGCGTGAGAGCGTCGATGAGTCATTGAGTGAATCAGATTTGAGTGTTTAATGGACTTCACAGGAGCGCCCTGCAGAACTGAACTCAGCCTCCTCATTACAGGGAACTCTGCCTTGATGCGACTTTAATGGGCAGAAGATGGCCGACACCGTGCTGACAGCTTCCTGTCGTCAGAGGCGTGTGAAGCAGTTTGCTCTTGATTGTTGTCTTGTTGGTCTCACCTCCGCTGCGTGACTCTAATATGGTTTTAAAAGGAGGCTGCTCCTCCAGCAGCCAAAGAGGCGTCCTTTGAGGCAAAATAAAATTTGATAGAGCATAAAGGGTAATGTGATTTCCACTAAGGAGCTATCAATTGTGCTCATCTCTTTGGCGTCCCGGCAGCTCTGAGCGCGTGGAGCTGCTGGGTATGAAATGCACACGTTGTGTTTGAAACACAGTCGAGGGTCAGAGGGCGGCTCGAAGCATCCCGGCGAGCTCAGGAGAGGGATGTTTGCGTTCCTTGATGGCGGACCTCACAGAGTGAATGTATGTCTGTGTGGAGGGGGATGTGACAGGATATGGAGATGGGAGCGCTGGGATCAGTCTTTGACTAAGTCACAGACACACAATGCTCGCTGCATGGGTGGCAGGCCCGGCGCGCTCGTATTTTTACAGCTGGACCCACATCCCCTGGATCCACCGGGGCTTCAAAGCTCCTTTCAAAGCCTCCGAGGAGGAAACTCTGACGTTTCTACTGGGAGTCACCCCGCAGTGCCGTCACAATACAAAGTCATTTTACGATGTTATTTTGAACACTGAGTGACACTCGGGTGATTTATTGACGATTTACACCAACAAAGTGTCAGAATCTGCTTCATTCTGCGCTCACAGTGTGAATCACCAGAAGCTGCACGGAGCAACATCATCGTGATTTGTGATACGCTGAGATCGATTTTATCAGATAAGAAAATATTCAGTGAGTCAGAGAAAAGGAAAAACTGAACTGACAGATCTGGATCATTCGTATCTGGATGACACCTTCTGAACTCCTTTTTTGTGGCTGTGCTATCAAATAAATATCGATCGGACTTGGACTTGGCATCAGTGTTTTTGTAACATGACAGAAATGAGCGAACGAATAAACCCTCGGCTGAAAGTGTGCAGGAGTTCCTCTTTTGCGGACCAATCCCAGGATCGGTACAGACTTACAGGCTTTGTGATCCAGTCACATTCAATCCCACATTTCAGCTCCTCGCTTATTATTTCCCTCCAACAATAAGACTGCATGGAGCTGGTCACGAGTCCTGTTATCTACCTGGATGTGACCTGTTGTGTTCTCTCCCCTGACGGCACTTTGAGAGGCTGAGATACGAGCTCATGAGAGATTAAAGTTGACTATATTTGATTGTTTCTCCTGCGTGGTTGAGCTTTTTAACAAAGGCTCCGGCCAGACCAGTTGAGTCTGAATTAGCCTTAGCAGGAGGGAGAGAAGGGGCGCTGAGAGGGGCTGCAGATAATCCCAGGATATTGAGCAGGATTCCTCAGATGAGCCTGCGCTCCTTTGCTTTCCCGACTGTGACGACGGGGAGCGAGGGGGGGGATTGAGGGAGGATTTGGGGTCTCTTTCTCTGCTCAGTTCCCATTGTGCAGAGAGTTTTCACAGTTTAGGGGCACAGTGTCTTGGATTCCCTGTCCACTGAAGTGAGTCTTTTTGGGGGGAAACAGCCAGGCGATGCCGGCCTCTGAGGATTAGACCCACTGGGATAATCGGGATCAGTTCACAGCGTCCTCGAAGGGGGTCTTAGTCTACGTCCAACAGAGGATAGGAGAAGGGACGCCACTGTCCTGCGTCGCTGCTGGCTCTGCCCACATCCCCCTCGGAGCCTCAGGACATCTGCTGTCCTCTTCTCCACCGTGTCCAACTCTTCGTCTATCACATGCATTCTGCTTATCGAATATCGCTTTATAGCTTCAATTCGCCCTGAACATCAAATCGACGTGTTCCCAGGCCGCCAGGAATAAACACGCTAAGTCTTGTAAAGCATTTCTCGCCTCATATGTCAAACAATAATGTGAGATTCTTGTCCCTTAGTGGGGACAATGAAGCCTTAGAAGTCACAATTAGACATCCTGTCCCGTCCTGTGATTATTTCTGCATGTGCTTTCTTTCCCCTCAGATCTTTTGTGTTGTACTCAACTTTGTCCGGGCGTTAAAAAAGGAATGATGCAAGGAGTGGAGGATGCCATTTTGTGTGCAGCCACATCTGCTTTTCGTATTCGCCCCATACCTTTTTATATATTATGTGACAAACTGAACCGAGACAAAAGCTGGGGAAATGGGTGGAACATGATCGAGACAGTCACGCAGACGTGTACAATAAAGGGAACGCTGACGCAAACACATAGCCAGGTGGTGCAACCATTCTCCCTTCATGCAGCAGGCTCGTCTCAGAGTCGGGCAGGAAAGTACACCTTTTTGTATGGCGCCATTGTTTTTTGTTCTAACCTGAAAAAAAAAGAAAAGAAAACTTGCTGAAGTCTGCTCACTGTGACATTATGCCTGACATGTGCAGCGCGCTCTCTTATTCTCTGGATCCGTCATCTTCGCTGATGTCTACAGTAAGACCCCTCCACAAAACGCTGCTCACCATGTGCCGTTACTAAGAAACCACCACTAACAACCACAAGTATGTGATGGGCTGGTGAGCAGCTCCAGCACGCGCACAGACAGAGCAGCTCGCTGCACAAAGGCCAACAAATAAGTGCTTTCATATCGACCCTCCCCCTCCTGTTAGGGACAGTTGAATGGAAATCAGGGGTGAGGGTGTAAGGGGGGGGGGGGGGGGGTGTAAGGGGGGGGGGGTCACTGGGGAGTATAGGGAAACCAGTGTTGGGGCATTATGTTGTTGGATTTCATGGCTCTGTCTTTGGCTGCACGTCAGTCACTATGAAATCTTGTTTGTCAGCGTCACATCTTTGTCAGCCATCAGTTTCTGCTTGAATTCAACATCAACAACGTGGACTCTTATTTTTGCTCTTGTGACTTCAAGTGATTTTTACTGAACTCGTGTCAAAGTGTCATGAAAACCACAGAGCTAAGAGTTTAAAAGGATGGTTTGTAAAGAGTTGTGCAACTCAGCAGTTTAGTTTTTGAGCCTCTGCTTCCTCATCTGATTCTTTAAAGGTCACATCTCCTCCTCCTCTTCATCAGGTTTAAATCAGTGTCCTCGCTCCTCTTCATCATGTGTGTGAAGTGTGTTGTTGTAAATCCACTCTGATCCTGTATCTGATCATGTCTATAAACCCCTCTATTTCAGCCCTGCTCAGAACAGGCTGTTTCTGTGTCTGTAGCTTTAAATATGTAAATGAGCTGTGTCTGACCACGCCCCCTCTCTGGAAGGGCTCGGGTGTACTCGCTGCTTTCTGGCTCCATGTCCTATTGTTTACGGTGAGAAGGCAGACTCAGAGGGCAGAACAAACACCTAGCTGTGGGAGTGTCACCCACCTGGGGGAGGGGCTACTGCCCTTTGTGATGTCATGAAGGGAACATCATATTTTCTGAGACGTGGAGCAGGCAGAAGACGGAGAGGATGGACTTTTCTCATCATTGGGGGGTTTGGAGACAGACTAGAGACACATGTTAGAGGACATGAGGAAGAGGGCTGACCTTTAATCAGAAGATGAAGATTGTCATGTGTGCAAAATGGATGATGTCAATGTGCTCAACCACGCCCACTTTATAGCATTATTAAGATTTATAAAAGTCAAAGAATCCCTCTGATTTGAATGAAGGCTCGATGATGCTCTTCACTTTGCAGAGGCCTTAAATCCGTTTAGAAATGTTGAAATGCTTTACGTTCTGCGTGCACGACTTGTTGCCAACCTGGTTCTTCTGCATCTTTCGGTGCCAAAGTGTTGCAGCGGCACATCTTGTGGTGTAATTTCATCGCAGTGGCGCTCTCCTTTGGGGCAGGTGTAACAATATAAGCAGAAATGGCAGCACGCTATTAGTCTTCTGCTCTGCTGGCAGGCACTCTGTCTCAATAGACCCCGGTGCAGTCAGACAAGTGGAGCTTATGCAGCATTGAGAAAAGGGTTGGTGCTCCCCTAACACACAAACATCCATCTATTCCCCCCCCCCCGCTCACAGGACCAGACCCACTTACTGGATGCTGTCACACTCTCATTTCAGAGAGGGTTTTTTTTTAGTGTTTTTAAATGCAGCACATTTTCATACTTTTGTCTAATTTTATGGTAAACAGCGCTGCCGAGGTCGTTAAAGTAAAACCTTGCATGTATTATGTATGACTTCTCTTAAACTGAAATAAATGGAGACGCATTAGCAGCTGTTCATCAGGAGACCTGTTTGTTTCTTTTCTTTTTCTCCACCTCGTTTCTCCTCTGTGCCACTGCGATGAAACCACTCGTTGAAACAGGAAGCTGACGTGTAAAGTCCTGCAGTTCCTGGAGTGTCCACTAGAGGCTGGCTGCCGCAGCACAGGAAGTCACATACACACCCATTCAAACAGCCTGTTTTTACAGCAGACATGAACATGTTTACAGCCTGCTTCAAAAAACCAAATAGGTGTGATTAGCTCATGTCTCCATCCACACACACTGTACGGGGGGGAATGTTTGGATGACTCAGCAGTTTTGATTGGATGAAGGATCAGAGTTATTCACAATAAGGCGTGTAGCTGAGCTGATTGACAGGTGGGCGCCGTGGGCTTAAAACCCGCCTCAGCTCCAGCTCTCAGCCTGTCGTTTATCTCCTCTTCTTCTTTCCACCCAAAGCACGACGTTTCATCCCTCCATGGCGTTTATTCTCCTCGTCGTTTGTGTTAAATCTTTGTTGGTGTGAGCGTGCTCCCTCTGCGACTCCAGACTTTAGACAGCCCCCACATGCTGCATTTCATTTGGTAACAGTCTCCTCCGTCGTCACACAGTAAAAATAGCGAGAGAGGAGCGTCTGCAGTGTCGGCGGCTCGGTGATGCACAGCTGCTGCACTGCCGGCTGTATTAATGGGATTCAGGAGCTCATCTGAGCGCTCCGATAATGGAACAATGGAGGACCCCGCTTTGACAATCCTTCATCTCTGAGATGCTACAATTGATCACCAATTCAATCGCTAACTGTACAGAATTGAATTTCTAGCCCTAACATTGTTCGTTAACCACGGTGCCGATGAGATGGCCATCCAGATTAATGATAATGGGAGGCTGAGATGGCTTCTGAGACGGCCTGTGAATTTGATTAGCTGCAGACGGCCGTGGAGACAAAGAGCAGCCAGTCAGACTCTTCTGTGGAAGTACTTAATGAAAACCCTGCATGCGAGGTAATTGGGAAATGTTTGTCTGTCTGCACGCTCCTCGACTTACTGTAGTCGCTCTTTAACGCTATCTCAACCTCGGGCTCACTGATGCTTCGCCACAGCGAGACAGGCGTGCTGCTTCCACTTCTCTGATTACATTATCTCTGGACGTGAACGTGCATGCTGCTAAACAAACCGCTCTGTGCTCTTTTTCATTTCATTGACTGTTGAAAGGTTCAGTTTTAAAGGCAGATGGATTCAAGTTGTCTTCTTCAGCCGCGCTGAGTCGCTCTCTGCGCTGCTCATTATTTTTCTTATTAATCTTTAAAACGTCTGAAAATTAAGAAAAAAACATTCCAGATTAGAAGATTGGATCGACACGCTTGGATCCTCAACTTGTTTATCTTTGCTAACAGGAAGGTCGGCGTGATGACTCTTCACCGGGGTTTGGTTGTTAATGTAACATCAATAAAGATTCAGTGTTTAAGATGTCAGAGAAGCGTCTTCAGAGCTGCTTCTCGGCTCGTATAAAACCCAAGAAGTGACACTCTGCCGAGATCTCATCAAAACACTGGGACTATCTGCTCTCTCCTGTCAAACACGCCGCTGGAAATTAGCATATGAAACAGGATCTTTGTAAAGTCTAAATGAGTCAGTCTCATTCTGATGAGAGGGGACGGGAGTATGAGCCATCTCCACCACTGCTTAATTGGCAGTGTGTGTGAGTGTGTGTGTGAGTGACACACGAGTGGGACTGTTCAAGAGAGCGAGGAGTCTGCTGTGGACGTGACTCTCCCTCCTCTTTGTCTTGCACAAGTGCTAATAAGATGAAGAAGTGCAGCTTTGGAAATGCCACGGGCGCTGAATGTTTCAGGAGCGACTTTACACAGAAATGTCACGCGGATAGAAAACCACTCTGAACTCCTGGACACCAAAAATACATTCAAGGGTTTTTGAATGATATCTATCATCAAGTATGACATGAGCAACGAGATGTTAAATCACAAGATGTGCAAGAAACTTCAGAAAATCAAGAAAACAGACGACTCCGACCTCTTCCACCACCCGTGCTTTAAAGGACACGGTTGATCATTTCCTCCAGATCTTCAGCTCTTTAGGTCCTGATGGAAATTAATAACTCGTGTTCTCTGAAAAAGGATCAAAGACAATCTGTCGTCTGAATCAGTTTGTAAGTCGCTCACACTCAAAGCTCGAGCGAGTTTATACTGAGGGTTAACTTACCGCTGAATGAGACCACGTCATGTCTGAGCTGAGGTCACCTTCTGCAGCGAGCGCCCTCGTGCATGTGAGTGAGGGGGCGTGGCTTCAGAGGGAGCACTGAGAGAATGCTACTTTAAAATTACCAAACGCTGCCTGTAACTTTACATCAGTCTGCAGACGTGATGTGTGTTACATGTTTGTGTCGGTGGTCTGAATACACACAACTCAGCAGACAAGAGGTACAGCCTGAAGCAGAGCCCCCCCCCCCCCCCCCCCGCATTGATTATCAACGCCTGGAGACAAATGGTCTTTCTGTGCTGACTGTGAATGACACACAGCGGGCTTCACACTGTACTTAGTTGTTCTCTTTGTGACTTCATGTCCAGTTCTTCTGTTATAGGCTGCACGCCAGCTGGGGTCTGACCATCCGGCCTTTTGACTCCGGGGGGGGGGGGAGCAGAGCGATGTGCAGACACTGACAGACTGAAATTGAAAAAAAGAATTTATTTTCATGCCTTTTGTTATCAACAATAAATCCTTCAGAGCGTCGTCCCGAGCGTCGGTCGAGCATTCGAGAGCCAGAAATGGATTAGAAGCCGGTTACATTTGGGTGCAAACAGCAGCCAAGGTTAATTTACTGGATGAGGAGGCCGCTCTCACCCTGCCTTCAGCGTGTCTTTTCATTGGCCTATTTTAAATCCCCGCTGAAAACAGGAGTTAATTAGGAACATCAACAGAAGAGAAATCCGAGGCAAAGACACCGGCTTTCATTTGAGACTGAAATTCGTTTGCATCCACACTCAATTACCTGCCAACATGTTTTTTGAAGTGGCCGCATTGGACCGCTTTCTGTTTGTGCTAATTCATTTACACGGGGCAATAATATGAAAACGTAAACACAATGGAGGCTCTTTGTGAGGTTCGACCTGCTTCTAATTACCAAAAAGGCGAATTTGAAACGGGAACAAAAAGGCGAATTTGAAACGGGAATTAGTCTGTGAAAGAGAGCCTGTTAATGAAGAGTGTGAATAGAATGAAAGAAGACGGCATGCAGGCCTCCCTGCAGGAGAAAGGTTAATGACTGGATGTATGCAGCAGACCAGGAGGCTCTCCCCTCGCTGTGTGCCGCCTCCTCATCCTCAGGGCATTCCCACTTGTTGGACCTTTTTTCTGTATTTAACCAGGGATTTCCAAATCGAGCGGTTCTGCCCCAAACCCCCACCAAGTCTTTTAACATGGCAGCTCACTTTCTCCTGTTGTTCAGGGTGACACAGCTGCACGCTGCAGGAGCGATAGGCTGGATGTTTCCGTAGCTCTGCATTTATTTGGAGATGAATAGCCAGCGTCAGAGCCGCTGTTTCACAAAGTGACTCAACACGGAGGGGAAAAAGTCTCACAGGGCTTTTTGTTCCACACGCAGCACAACTCCAACTCTGCAATTCATTTAGCAGATGCTTTTATCCAAAGTGACGAACATCAGAGAGTCAGAAGAACACAGGAGGAAACAGCGTCAGGAAGTGCAGAAGAAAAATAGTCTGATTAGACAAACAGGTGGCGGGAAGTGACCGGAGGCAGAGAACAATGTTAATTAATCCAAACTATTGTCACCATCATTCATGTCAGGAAGGTCGTAGGTGTTCAGAAAGAGCTGGGTCTTTACCTTTTTCCTAAAGGTGCACAGGGACTTGTTCCACTTGTTTGACAGCAGCAAACAGGCGGGGATGACGGCGCTCACGTCCTGCGACCTGTGAGCAGCCGGCGTGATCTTTGTCTTTGTTCTTTGACCTTGTCCTTACATCCAGGTACACAGAGCGTTGATGTGAAGGCAGTGGACTGTTTCCCAACGCCATTAGCATCCTAGCGTTAGCATACAGCCTCACAGATGTGCCTTTGTGTTCTTCTTGATGATCTAACTTAAATGCAGAACCTGTGACTGTCGTTCAGGGCTTAAACCCAAACAGCTGTCCTCGGCCTGTGACAAGCTCGCGTACACATCCCATAATCATTCATGCCGACATAATCCCGTCCAACAAGCGTTTTACATACTCTCATTTCATTTTGTGCATTATGTAACGGCATGCAACATGATATTATATTGAGAAACATGTAAGGTTGTTGTTGTGGAGAATCCCAGCGGCCTCTCGCTCCTATATGAAAACATGTCTCAAGATTAAACACTAAGAAGACAACGCTGCAGCCTGATTGTTTCCTCCAAGCGTCTCAGATCAGTTAAAGGTCAAAGGCTCTTAAAGGACGGAGGGCGTGGCCACTTGAGGTCAAATTGACCACCCCAGATGCCACTCTTAAATTTCTGTCAGTGATTGGCTGGAGGTGGGACTTGTGTTGTTCAGGCCGTGCCAGCTCACAGTTTTCAGTCTGCAGATGTTTGACGATGAAGAGTGAAGCTCAGATGATGAACACGTTTCTGTTCTCGTGTGTCGATGTGACGAGTGCAGACAGAAAGGGTTAATAAATGCTGCTCATTCCTGTACTTCAGGCCTCCCCAGGCTGAAGAGTCTGGCCACGCCCCTGGCCGTATGGTCGATGTGAGCTCGGCCTGCCATGATGTCACGCTCACATTGCTCAATGACGCAGCGGATGATTCGACTGTGCAGGATGACTCAGTGTTTCCAATCACAAGTTTTATTGTCCACTTACAAAAGAAAATTCCAATCATGGTTGAAAGTTAACCTTTTCCCTTTGTGTGTTTTTAAAAATGAATGCTCTTCTCTCATTGGACTCCCCCGCGCCGTCTGAAGTCATGCCCATTGATTTGAATTGTCCCTGAGAAGAGACAAACTATTGAATCTTCATATTTTCTAGTTTTCCATTCAGACGCTGATTGATTACTCCCAGGTGTTACAGTCATAACGGAGGGCTTTGTTCAGCTTCTCGTGCATATTTCATTGATTTAACAGAGCACACAATGTTCTGTTCTGTAAAAAACATTTTGTAATAAAACATTTAAAAAGCATGAATTCATCACTCAGTGCTGTGGTGGTCCTCGTGCACATATTAAAAAGTGCTAGTTTTTTAAATGACCAGCTGTGAAGATAAAGGTCGACGGGAACCAGGACACAAAACAACAACGAGCAGATTTAAACACAGCAACAACATTTCACTATTCATTATTTTAAACATGCAGCAGGACTCAGGGTCATACCAGGAGATAACTCCTCCCACTTTAATCCTAAATGAGCAGGACTCAGGGTCATACCAGGAGATAACTCCTCCCACTTTAATCCTAAATGAGCAGGACTCAGGGTCATACCAGGAGATAACTCCTCCCACTTTAATCCTAAATGAGCATGACTCAGGGTCATACCAGGAGATAACTCCTCCCACTTTAATCCTAAATGAGCATGACTCAGGGTCATACCAGGAGATAACTCCTCCCACTTTAATCCTAAATGAATCTGTGTTTTAAGTTTGCATGAAATATGACTCTTCTGATACAAACCTGATTGATGCAGAACCTTTGTTTTCCTTTAAAGGGGAAAGAAGACCAAACGTTCTGAACTGAAGAGATGTCAGCACGTCTCATCCAGTCTCATGGTTTCACTCATTTTTATCCGATTTTACAGCCGAAGAAAGATTTTTTTTTTTCTTCCCCCAAATAAAGGCCTTGAAATCTGAGTGTGATAACCGCCGTGTCCTTAGCACTGTTCACACATGCACACAACTTGGAGCTGCATGTGTGAACACACACACGTCACCCTGACTTGACTTGGACTTTTATTTCTACAAGAGGTGAAAAAGCAGCATGCAGGAAATGTTGGGGAGACGTCGGTGCACGATATGTTTTCTTTGTTCTTATCTGTCCTGTATACTGAATTCATCCAATTACACAGAGCCTTGCTGTTCATAAACGGCTCTACACTGGTGAAACAGGTGAGGAGATGATTGAAGGGTTTTTAAGTCCATCAAGGAGTCCTTTAAGGAAACGGGTTCGATGATTTCATGTGCAGGGATCGAGCTCTTCGTTGTGTTTGTTCGAGTCAGCTGTTCTCCATAGCCATGAAGAATAAATGCATGCTTTCCCCACGCGCTGAAGCAGGCGGAGAGCCGGCCTGAACACCTGTGCAGCTCCGCTCTGGATGCTTCCTCACTCCTCGCTGCAGCTGCTCTTGTTGATCTTGCTGAGGACCAGCCCGGCTCTCCGTGTTGGCAGGAGCTCCTTCTGTCTCCAGCTTCATGAGACTGGAAACTTCTGGGGTTTCACTTGCATCTTGGCCCACCTCCTCATCAACCCCATCTCGCACCAAAATAGACTCCCTAATCCGTCCCAGCAAATCCAGCAAGAATGTAAATACAGAACAAACGCTTCCTGTTCTGCACGTATCTTTGGGAATCCAGCTCCTTTAAAACGGATCCTGCTGCAGGCTCGACCCCGGCCGTTCGTCCGCTGAAGCAACAGCACAGGGCAGAGCGCCATCGCGTCTGTACTGCTCTTATCTCACATTGGCAGACTCTGGGTCTCCCTGTAGTCTGGATTTCTGCCTGAGCCTGAGCTCCTGTGGCCCGGCTGCTCCTCTCTGATCTGCATCTCCTCCTTCAGTCCCGCTCAAACTAATTGACTTTAATTCGTCCTCTGTCCTCCTCCGTCTCTGGAATGCACCTTCTGAATCCGTCAGTCGTTGCGAGTGTCGATTAAAAAGGCATCAGCCAATAAAATCCGTGAACAACCGACGTTAATTAATATCTGAGGTTTATGGGGCGTCGTACAGGTTCCGGCGCGGCCCCTCGGCACTTGATAACCGTTTGGCCGTGCAGTTTGAGTGCCGTTTTGGAGACTGAGACTAATGAAGCTCGTCGGCTAAAATGAAGCCAGACTGTGAAATGGCCTCATCAGGTACATTATCCTAACACAATCCGGGCATTAGCACCTCCGTTTGGACTCGGTGTCAGTGACATTTTCTTCTTATGCACAGGACACATATTTAATAATGAGATTATAAGAGCTAATGACATTTGAAGTCAAGTCCATGCAAATGTAATCCTCGCCGATTACTGATTGATTTAGGAATAAAAATCTGTGATTTCCTCTCTATGAAGACGCCGGAGGAGACGGCGTGGTGTGAGTGGGTCTTTATCCCGTCATGTCCTGATTGATGTGTGGACTAAGCCCCGCCCACATGAAGGGTTATCTGCCGTTTGGACGCCTTCCTCACTCCAACACGTTCTTGTAATAAAATGCAGATGAAGTGCGGAGCTGGAGTTTGTTTGTCTGCTGTGATCTCTGCTCTTGTGCTCTGAATTACTAATCGACGAGCTGCACTTCTTCCCATACACACTTACTTTCTGCCTTTTCACACAAACACGCCCACACAAAATGCAAATCCACAATCACCCCTCGGTATCCTTCGACTGGTGTTGACAGGTGAAGTCAGGAGGTGAGCGGTGCATGCTTGTATAACTAAATAGTCTCTATTTAAAAACTCTTCTCTCAGTGTGTGTGTGTGTGTGTGTGTGTGTACGCTCAGCTGAAGGTTTCCTCCAGTTAAGACACACACACACACACACACACACACACACTGGTTCTCATTGTGATGTGAAGAGATAGACAGATGGCTGTGTCTTAATGATGTTCAACATGACTAACAGAGTGCTGAGTGTTTATGACTTCACATCATTATCAGACGGGTAGCTAGCATCTTGATAAGTAGCTGCAGCTTACCAGCAGCTTGTATTTATCATCACGAGGGGACAGCTGTTGGAAGTATCAAGTCAACGTAACGTCAATGATACACTGATGCAGCTGAAATGACTCCGTTATCAAATACAGTCATGTTGGATTCCAGAGCTAACGTTAAACAGGGACAGTTCAGTCAGGACCGTTCTGACGCTGCACGTCGATGCTCCGCCTCTCTGTCCATCTCCCACGTTCTCCCTCGCCTCTCTGCTGTGATATCCTGACACTTCACCACAGCTCATCGAGGACCTCGCGTCTATGATTGGTCGATGCTTCTGCTGATTGGCGCTCTGTAGCGATGCGGCCGTGTGTCCTAATAGTGCGATTGATGTATTTGTCTTTTATCTCAGGCTGGCTGACCTGAGCAGCTAAAGAGGAACCTGCAGCTTTTCCGGCTCCTCCTCCACCTGTTGTCACGTTCATCTGGGTGCATGCTGGCGTGTGTGCATGCTGGCGTGCATGCTAGCGTGCGTGCTAGCGTGCGTGCGTGTCCTCTGGGACTCTTTGCACATTGTGACTCCTCCTCCCAGAGAGATGTCTCACTGAGACGAACTCTGGTTTGTGTTTTTAACTTGGAGCTGTTTGACTCTGTTGGTTATGAGGACGTGGTCACACTGTTCACCTTCACAGTGTTTAGTATTCACACTGGGTATGATTAAGCATGGACAAGCAGGCGCACAATGAGTTCCACCGCCAACGTGTGCAGTCACCCGGGCCGGCCCACTGCAGGCCATGAAACAATGACCGCCACTTTAAAGGTTTCAATTAATCACCCTCAAAGAAGAATT
>NC_136705.1:25025678-25047480 GCF_947650265.1 Symphodus melops | reverse complement strand
AAGCCGAGAAAATAAAGCACGGCACCTCATCTTTAGTTCTTCCTAATCAATACCTGGTGAAGACGAGAGCGGTACTCTTGGTCCAAAGTATGCGGAGACAGCTGTCCGACTGCTCGCCGCTCTTTTTTAGAGGACAACATGCCTGCTTTGCAAATTCGTTGATCAGCTGTGCCTTAGTTTACTTCTTGTCTTTTTTTTTTTTGCCTTTTTGTTTTTCAGACAGCCACAAAGTTAAAAGAATGACCTGTGCTTATACTACAAGGTTTTCTAAGGTCTGATTGTTCAACACAGCAATGAAAACCCACTTTCACAGTTGACAAGTCTTCATATCTCAGTGTAACACAGAGTTTCTTTTAGTTGGTCGACAACCTTAAGCAAAGGAAATACAGTACAAATTACTACAAATCCCTAAAATATAGAATTGCAGTGAAGTCACAACACCCACTGATGGTTCAGTGATGTCCTGCAACTGGAACGTCCTCCGTCTCCATGACATGTCCTTAAATATAAATTATATGGCAAATGTACAGAACATTGCTTCCTTAGTCTTATAGATCCAGTGTTTTGGAAAAGTCTCGCCACTCGCTTTAAGTTGCACACTTTTTATGAATGGCCATGCGCGATATCATGAATGGGAATGATCTGAATCTGGTATTCCACTGTCTCTGTAGCTCCTGTTGGTGTTGATATTGTTCTCGCTGTGCGGGCTTTTGTATAAACTCAGGCCATTCGGTGGGAAAATTGTGTGTATGACAAACTCCTCCTTGGACACAGGCAGGTGATTTATAGGAATCATTTGAAAAGAAGTCTCTCGTATTTCCAGGATGGAGTTGTCCTTCTTGGTGCCAGCTTCAGCGTAGTCGTCCTTTCTCCGACGGCCTTTGTTGTAGTTGCAGTTCCTGGAAAAAAGTGAACCGTTCCTGTGGACGTACCAGCACACCAGTGCCAGCAGGATTATTGCCAAAAGAGCCACAGCCCCTCCAATAATAGCAGCCAAAGGCAGACTGGGAGTTTTGTAAGGCTCTTTCTCCTGCTCTCTGTTTAAAGTCGTAGTCGGGTTGTATGATTTGTGAGAACCAGTCTCTGTCTCGATGCAAACAGGGGTCTCGTCTGACAGGTAAATGTTGCTGGTCTCCATGGGAACCATGCATATCCTGTAGGAAGAATCTGGTTCCAGCGCAGTGAGCAGGTACTCCGTCCGCTCGCCCTGCACGATGGTCTCAGTGATGGAGCCGAAGGCCGGGCTGTGACCCAGCTTCAGCCAGCTGAGCCGCAGGGCAGTCATTGGCTGTGACACCCTCCACGATATGTGTATTGCATCTGCGCTGGTTGACTTCACACTGATGGTGATGATCTTTCTGCCTGAAGACGTCGTGGTGCTGTGGTAATTCCTACCGAAGTCCGGTCCTTTAACCACGGGCCTTTTAGTCACAAACAAGGGCCACTGGGGCTGTGTGGGGCGCACGGTGTTGGAGACCGTGCTGGTCTCATACGTGGGGAAGAGCTCTGAATCTGAGCATTCAAACATGTCTGTAGTAAGGTCTTTAATCGCCATGCCTTTGACCTTATCCGGACCCTGGCACATGAAGCCACGCACATTCACTTTGGTGGGCAACGACCGCAGCCAGTCACGCACCCACTTCATCCGGCACGTGCACTGCCAGGGGTTGTTTCTGAGCAGGAGCTGTGTGAGATTGTCCAGGTCTTCAAACACACCCTGAGGGAGGCTGCTCAGGTTGTTTCCAGACAGGTCCAGGCGGTACAGCTGCCTGAGGAAGGCAAAAGCCCCAGGGGGAACCCGATTGATGTGGTTATCCTGTAGCTGCAGCTTCTCCAAGCTGGTGCCTGGCAAGTTGGCCGGCGGCGACGTCAAGGAGTTTCTCATCAGCGAGAGCTCAGTCAGGTTGATCAGGTTGATGAAAGCCATCTCCCCAATCCCACGGTTGTTGAGCAGGTTACCGTCCAAGATTAGTCGCTTCAGGTTGATGAGATCTTGCAGCGACTGCTCCGAGATGGAGGAGATGCGGTTGTCGTCAAAGCGCAGCTCCTCGATGCTCATGGGGAGGCCTGAAGGGATGGTGCTGAGGTGGTTTCTGGAGAGAAAAAGCAGTCTTAGGTGGGTGCTGTCCCTGAAGGCCCCCTCCTCTATGCTGACGGCTGAAACAGAGTTATCATCCAGGTGCAGCTCTTCAATGTAAGGAATCTGAGCCAGAGAAGAGTGGGTGATCATCCGGACGTTGTTCTCCTGCAGGTGAAGCTCTTTCAGCCCAAGTGGAAGGTTGGTGGGGAATTCGTCCAGATTGTTGCAGTAAAGGTAGATCTTCTCCACGTTCACCAGCCTGCGGAGCTCTGCAGGAATGCCCGAGCTCTTAATGCGATTGTTCTGCAGGAAGAGCACTGTAGCGTCGAGCGGTAGGCCAGTCGGGATGGAAGTCAGGCCGCGGTCATTGCAGTAGATGAAGGTCCCGTCACAGCGGCAGGACGAGGGACAGGAGGCAGAGGTCACCAGGGGGTTGGCGAGGCCCAGCAGCAGCCCGATCCTGACCAGGAAGAGGATAAAGGCCTTGCACTGACGCACCATCTTGACGCTGTGTTGCCTGGCAGTCTAATCAGTCAAGAGGCCCTGGGGGAGGAGACACAAGGGTACATTTAATGCACAGGGCCTTTAAAGGAGAGCCAGAATCCTCATCATTGCCGGGTTTTTGAAATGCTGCCTGCAGCACTTTCTGGATTAAACAACTGCTGAAAGAATCCGTTTCTATTGCTCTCATTAAACGGAAATGAATAGATCATTAGGATTGCTCGACGGCAGAAATAAAAGTGAAACTTTGTTTGCATAAGAAGTGACTCTACAGCATCCATAGATTTCGCAGTAACAGTGCTCTGTTTCTATAACTGATGTTTCAGCTGCATGGATTAAATCTCGGTGCTGCAGCTTTCTGGGCCCGACTCGTGAAATGTAATCGCATTCCTGAGTTGTTTTACACGTTTCTGGATGTCAAGGCTGCCTTTCATTGCCGTGGACCACGGCAGGGAACAAAGTCAGGCTTTGTCGATGAACTGTTGTGAAACCGACACACTCTTAAGTATGCCTGTTAGATCATCCGAACCTCCCCCCCTCCCTCATTCAAATGTCTTTCCTCGCAGAGAGGAGGTTAGATTCTCTCAGCTTTAGCAGGTTAGCACGATCCCCGCTGTAAAATGATGGACACTTCACATTATGTAAAAAACAACCCTTATATTTGTCTTTCACTGAGGTGTGACAGATTCTCGGGACATTAAGAGAACTGATGCGGAGCAGAAGCTGCCGTCTTTCCCCTTTTTTTTCACGATCACCATGTAGTTACCTTTTAATTAGGCTAATACTGATTTATCACTTTAATTATGCATTCCCGCCATGACCTGCCATCCTCTGCTTGTCTCATTAGAAAAAAAACGGTGGTCTGGTCAGTGAGGTGGAAAGAAGAAAAAGCCGTCTGTATTTGTCATACCTGATTTAAACGATGGCGTTAAATCCTTTCCAGCCTGCAAAAATCCAATCAAGCTTCCCTCTTGAATTCGCTCTTATCCCCTCTGAAAAGAAAAGTTTGTCCGAGGGGTTTCTGGTGATATCCTGACCGGGTCAGTGTTTGCCGAGCTGATCCTTGTTTGGACGATGACCTCCTCTGTGTTGTCAGAGGCTCATGCTTTCAATGCCTTTACCATGGCAGATAAGCCTGTAGAAGAAGCATCCGCCTCTCGGTGACAAAGCGAGCGCTCTCAGGTGATATTAAAAATCCTAATGGCTGTTGGATCTGTGGAGCTCAACGGCCATAACGGCAAATGAGATTTCTCTTGTGTTGTATAGTGATCCGAGTGCAGGACCGGCTGAGCTCTAGCAAAGGCTCCTCTCTACAATCGGGCCCGACAGGCATGATGAGTTGACACAAAGCCGGTCTGAGCCATGCCAATCCCCAGTGCCACAGGCTCAATCCAGGCCTGTTCACTCGTGTACTCCAGGTCTTCAGGTAACCCACAATCCTTTGCTCCCTGGTCAAGCCTGCGAACACATTAATCCGCGCTTCTGGTCCCTTTTTTGTCCGAAAGCAGAAAACCAAAGATGGTTGTCCTTCGTCGTCCAGCCTCCCTCATGCATCCGCACCGTGTGTCATGTCGTCGCGTCCTCACACCTGGAAAATCAACAGAGAGGAAGACACGTTCAGTCCAGCAGCACGTTTCAGAGAAGTGATTAGCAGGTCAAATGTAGGTTTTTATTTTGGGGGTTCATCCTCTCGTGTCAAATTATCCAAATGTTCAATAATTCAGCGCGTACCGAAGCTTAAATAAAGCGTTTAGAAGACGGCGGGGGAGGAGAGTTTTAATGTTAGTTTTAACAACATTTAGTATTTGTGCCAAACAGACGTCGTGCTGCAGATAACTCGCAATTCTTCTGATGGTTGAAAAAAATGATTTGTGAAATATTTGGTGAGAAAGGAAAATCTTTGTGCTGCTGCTCAAAAAGAAAACAATGAGGGGATGTTTGATTGATTTTTGGTGAGTGATCTTCTCAGTGATTGGGTGGAAATTGAATGAAGTTGAGGATGAATGATTGTGAGCTTTCACCTCCCTCACATGGTCATCTCTTATCTAAAAACACTCTGTAGCCTGATGACCTTTAACAACCCGCCACTTTGACGGAGCACATTTCTTTTCTATGGTGATACGAGGAAGAATGCGTGCATGCATGTGAAAGGCAGGAGTGATCTGGACCCCGACACAAAGACCCCGCAGCTTTCTCTAAATCCACTGCTGAGATATTCGAGCTTCTGTCTCGGTCCTTGCATTAAAAAAAATCTGCGCGTTTAGATTCCACTAATGACAGTGAAAGAAGATCCGGCTGCTGCTCCGTGATTTAAAGTTTAAAGCACTTGTGACAAATGAGATGAGGGGGGGGCTTCTGCATGCATCCCCCCCCCCCCATCTCTCCTTACGCCCTCGAGCTGTTTTCATACCTGCGCTTCTGAAAAATCTTCCTGAGTCACAGATCACATATTTCCCCTGACAGCGTGAAGAGGAGGGGGGGGGGGGAACACATGACGCCATGAGGCCAGGATGTCAACACGGAGGAGAACATAATGAAGCCGTTAACTGACGTGGATGTCAGAAACGTACAAGGTGGCTGGCAGGAAGACCTCTGGTCTAAAGTCAGAGTGTAGCATTTAAATATGGGACATAGAGGGGGGGGGGGGGGGGGGGGGGGGGTTTGCTCTGTGACCCCTCATCCCCTCCCGGCTCGCCTCACACCCTCTGAAAGCTCTTTCTGTTTGCAAAGATTGAATCTCCCCTCCCAAAGAAAATGTTATGTTTCCTCTGTCAGCACAATAGCTTCATGCCCTTTTGGGAGGTGGGGGGGGGGGGGGGGGGGGGGGGGGGGGGCTGCTGGCCGCCTCCCATCGCTGTAAAACATGTAAAGGTAAATTAGGAACAAGAGGCCCCGACCATTTAACAGTTGTAGCTCCACGACAACGAGGAGGAGATTAGGGAACTGAGAGGCTTGTAACTTGATTACCACTGCTGAGATGCTGTCTAATAATACCCCCCCCCCCCCCCCCCCCCCCTCCCCCCCTTCTGTTCCATCTAAACACGGCCCCTCGGTCCAGTATTACATTAGTAGTAGATTAGAGTCTGGGGGAAAACGCGCCAGATGTGACCTCTGCTAACTTCTGGAATAAAAGGAGTCTGACAAGAGAAGGGAAGAGATGAAATTCAGTCGTAATGGACTTTTAGAAAATGGCGTGCTGATGGAGGGATACGAGCTGTCTCTCTTTTAATGCAGCACTTAGTCGAGCTGTTTCAATTTTAAACAGCGCCTTTTCACCTCATTTTCTCAAGTTAGCTCTCCTCCGTCTGAATCTGGTGAAATATGAAGTCTTCATTAGATTGCAGGCCGTCACTCCTCAGCGTTTCATTAAAGAGAGTGTCTGATCAGGGGAGACTCGGAATAATAGCTTTTTAGGATTGTGATTGTCTGCATGCATCGTGTTCTGCTTAGTCTGCAGCCATGTTATCTGAGGGTCCAGCAGAGGAGTCACCGGGCCTGCTTATTGACAAAAATCAGAGCGCTACGCTAACATCATGCTAACAGGGAGCACAGTCAGGCCTCCATGCTCCATGTTTTTTTTTTTCCACGCTCATCGGATTTCAGGAGAGTGGCCCCTCTCTATTGTTCCCTCCAAGGCCAGCATGTGGACCCTGCAGCCCGGAGAGGGGTTTTGTATTTTGCTCCGGCAATAAATACACATTCCTGCGAGTCCACTCGGCGACTTTCTCTCTTTCTTTTCCTCCTGAAATTGTTCCTACGCTAACGTCGGCACCCTCAGAGGCACACAGGCGTTCGCCCTGTGCAGGCCGAGTTCAAGCTTTTTAGTGATGGATGTCTCTCTGCATCGTTCTAATAAGCTCGGCGGGCAGACAGGGGGATCTCTCCTGCAGTCAGAGGGGCTTCTGCTTCATTTAATCTAAAATGGAAACGTTAAATTGAGCATCCTGGTTAAAAGTGTGTGTGTGTGTGTGTGTGTGTGTACAGCCAGCTACCTTTCAGAGCAGAGCGTGGGAGGCTCGCACAAAGCCGGACACTGATAGCCATTGTGAGCTCCAACACGCATAAATGCACATTAGTCTGCTATAACAGAGCCCCCCCCCCCTACACACACACACACACACACACACACACACAGGAGCCAGACCCTGCACAGAAAGGCAGCTTCATGCCTGTCCGAAGTCTTGCAGATGATAGTGATGTAACGTGGAGCTGCATTAAGGAGGCAGCGAGCAGGACGAGTAGTAATGGCTGACTCTTCAATTATTCATGAGACCTGAAATTAATTTTGAACCACAGTGGAGCTCTCCACTGGGAAATCACTGTTTGGATCTGCTGTTGATTATTCCTCCTAATTCCTGATAGAGTTTGGAGTTCAGATTGATTGCACACACTTTTATTATTATTATTGTTGTTATTATTATTATTATTATTATTATTATTATTATTTGGGTCTTTTAGTTAAATGCTTCTCTCTGCAGTTCGACTGAGACGTTTTAAATGTCGGTGGATTTAATGATCAGCTCTGTGGCAGCTTCTCTAAAATCACAGCACAGAAAGTGAAGGATATTCGGAGGTGAGTTTTGTTCCATGTTTGAGCGCCATGTCACCGCGTGTCCGATACTGATTTACATATTTGTAAGGTTGTGTGTCAGCGGCCTGCTGTGCCGCACAGACACAAAGGTGCATTCATGAATTCATGAGGACTAAAACCCGTTTCAGGCGATGGGAACTAGACAAATAAATGTGGGATGGTTCTCCGGGTTTGCTCTGCGGCCTCCTGGTGCTGTCTTTAGTGAGCCGGCCCACTAAGAGCCGAGAGAGAGAGAGAAGGCCTGCGTGGGACAGACGGGGGTCTCTCCTTTGTAGCAGCCTGAAAGGAGAGAGCTGAAGCAGCTGCAGTGGTTTTTCCCCACATGGGGGTGGTAGGCACTGCAAGATGAAGAGTGTGTGTGTGACAAGCAGAACACTGAACGCTGGCGTTAAAGCTGCAACCAGGAGCAGCAGATTCTGAGATGTGTTAACCTTCCTCCTGGTTCTTCTTCTCTTTGCTTTTATTGGTCTGTCGGAGTCGGAGGAGAGGCTGAGAAAAGGCTGCTTATAGGAGGCTCAATAAATAATGAACGAGCTGAATTAGGCCTCCTCAGAGGACAGAACTGAATCTGCTCTTGAAAGTCTTATTTTTACTTTTTCATGTCATTTTTGATGCTCTCGCTCTCCGCCTGTAGTGACCTGGTTAGTTGTTAATCTGCAGCTGAATTCCCTCTGAAAGCAGTCGAGCGGGGATTTGAGCCTCAGGCTGTCATCAGTGAAGACAACCAGTTCTGTCCTCATGTCTACCACGTTTAACAGGCTATTTAGTCCTTTGTCTCTCACACACACACACACACACACACACACACTGAATAACAAAGAGCGGCCATCTCACTCAAGTCAAGTTTGCATGTGCTGTGATTTGAGCCTTTCAATCATGGTTCACAGAAAGCCTGGGGAAGAGAGGCGATGTTAAATTGGATTAACACTGAACATGTTTCCAGTAACACTCCGTGTTTGGGCTTTAAACGCACCACATGTAATGGGATAAATATGAGGGGAGAGATAACAGCTGTACTTTGATTATCAGCATCATGGATTGGCATCAGAGTGCAGGATCTGCTGCCACACGAGCAGGAGGTTTGATCTCCGTTTATTTCTGGCTGCTTATTAATAAGGCAGAGCCGCAGCTGCAGCACAACATCACACACTTCTTATATCGAGGCTTCGTTAATGTCACGTTTCAGTCTTTTATCCTCGCGTGAAACTTAAAGAAGGGGGGGTTTGATTTTGTGCATTTCTTCCGGGGACAGTCATGCCTGCGCTCCCCGCTGCACGGAGCCCCTTCTTCGGATCTGTGGTTCCGTGTTATCCGCAGACAGGCACACAGTACATTTGAATGGAGCAGCATATGAATAGGAGGTGCTGAGACTGGTTCCAGACAGTGACGCTGGAGACGCATTCAGCGGACTTTCTCCAGCTGCCCCTTCGTGTCCAGCTCCGCGCACCGGGGTGTCTCCTCCGGCTGCGCCACCGAGACCAGATCACACACAGACCCCCTAATCCTATCAACTTTGTGTATTCACTGCTGATTATTTCCCCACTGCTTTAGGAACATCTTCCACGCTGGAATGAGAAAAGGGTGAAGGTTTGGCACGTCCCTGTTGCTCTCTTGCGCGCTGTTCGTTGTCATATTTTAGGTGTGAATGTGAGTGAAAAGCCAATTCAGCGTGTCG
Source organism: Symphodus melops (assembly GCF_947650265.1). Classification (NCBI taxonomy): domain Eukaryota; kingdom Metazoa; phylum Chordata; class Actinopteri; order Labriformes; family Labridae; genus Symphodus; species Symphodus melops. The sequence continues at coordinate 25,038,633 of NC_136705.1, read as the reverse complement.
CAACTCGAAATTCATGTCTGCAGAGAGAGTGGGGGGGGGGGGGGGGACGGGAGAAAACTGAGAGGGCATGTTTCTGCTGGCTTCGAGGCGCAGAGCAGGATCGAAGCAGCAAGTCGCTGACATGAGAGAAGCATGAATTCTATCTGTGCAGAGCTGAGCCTCAACTGACAGGACATGTTCTGCTCTTTCATTGCCTCTGTGTTTATATATTTAAATCATTGGAAGCGCCTGTGAGACAGTCACCTCGGAGAAATCCATCTTTTTACGCCCGGGTCGACTATTAAAAAATAAAGGAAGAGGTCAGCTAATTAGATACAAGCAACTCCTGAGGATTCCGCACGACTTTGAATTCCTTTTGCAAGAAGAAGATCCAAAAAAGGGTGAAAGGATGCATTCCCAACAGTGCAGCAAAAACACACTTACCTCAATAATCAAAGAAAAAAATAGAAAGTAACAGGTATCCAATAGAGTGCGCGCGCGGGTCAGTACGCGTGAAATAATCCAATCCAGAATGTGAGGATCCCAAAAACCAAAAAAAAAAGAAAAAAAGAAAAGCTGCTCTCAGTCACAGGGCTGGAGCTGTGTGGAGTTTTTCTGTAGCAGCTCTGCTATGTTTACTGGAGCCTCCACACACACTCACACACTCACACACACATCTGTAGGCTGTGCAGGGAAATAAGTGCACGGGTAGAGCGCAATACTAATGTGGACTTGTGTTTGCCTCGAGATTCAGTAGAGCGCTGATGTCATCTGGAGGAGGAGCCTCTCTCTCTCGCTCTCTCTCTCTCTCTCTCTCTCTCTCTCTCTCTCCATGTGTGTTATGGTGATGCATTGTAAAGATGCAGTGTTGCAGGGGGACACTAGGGGGAGTGGAGGAAAGGGGAAAGGCAGTGACACTTGTGCATTTTGGAGGAGAGTGCTGTAAAAGGATTGCTCACTGGCAGAGAGAGAGAGAGAGAGAGAGAGAGAGAGAGAGAGAGAGAGAGAGAGAGAGAGAGAGGGAGAGGGAGAGAGAGAGGGAGAGAGAGAGAGAGAGAGACTGTGCTGGTTGTAAATGAGTGTGCATCTCACTGCCAATAAAGAATTCACAGGCCTGTCTGTGTAGTTGCACTGCATGTGTGTTCGCTCTATTTGAATTGTCATGTGCGTGTTTGTTTGGCAGCTTCAGCACCGACGTTGTGATTTGTCCATTTAGTTTTTTTACACGGAGACGGAGGGAAGGTTTTAGTTTGTGTGCTCGTCTGAGAGAGGAAGTGAAGGACGCTTCTCTTTTTACAAACGCCTCAAATAAAATCCAAACACCACACAGACCAATCAGGACACTTTGGACGGGTGACGCATATTTAAGTTAGTGATGTATAATCGTGTGCGTGGCCGAGGCTGTGACTGTGATAATGCGAGTGTTAGCGTGATAGCTTCATCCTGGGTTGGGTTTTTATCCTGACATGATGTTTACATGTAGAAGTCAAAAAGCTCAGTTTCGTTAACCTTCATTTAAACGCCGGCTCTCCCTTCCTGCTGAAACCGAGCCGGGGTTTGATCCTGTCCAGGCCTGCAGCAGCAGTGAGTCACCGCGTGTGCCGACCCGGCCAACACTCCCCGTGCCCTGCGTCTTCTCCAGCGTCTTCTCCTCCGGCTGCCTGACAGCACGCCGTGCCGTGTGTGTGTGTGTGTGTGTGTGTGGCGTGGTCACTCCTCCCTCAACATGTCCTTCACGGAGACATCAGGAGCGTCTGACTTCCTGTCACAGCTTCATTCATTCAGGACAAATCAGCTGCTTCATTGATATCTAATTTACCGCTTTGTCCCGGTGTTGGACGCTGTTGCTTTCTCCGCCATCTTGGATTATTGCGGCGTCTTCGTAATGTCATGCCCGCTCTCCTGACTCAACACAGAGAACTTCACGCTGTGACTCGGGAAGACTTTTGGGGGGGGGGGGCGTCTGAAATCTTCGACACGTTTTCACAGCGTGCACGACTGAGAGGTCAGGAGGCGTGTCCAAGCGTCAGAGGTCACAGAGCGCTCATGAAGACGCCGCTGATCATCTCGTTCATTTCTGATGATCTCGTTCAGCCTCCTTGAACGCGAGGGGAGGAGCCTATGATGCCTCCGTGTGAGCTCAGATGCTTGGTGCATGTTTACGACAGGAGCTGCACAGAGGTCAGAGGTCAAAGTTAGCCTGAAAGAAACAGCTGCTCAGGAGTTTACCCATCAGGACGCCGTGTTGTCCACTACACGCCGGCGTCTGACCGGCGCTGACATCTCTGCCCCGCTTGTTTAGCCGGGACAAACGGAGCGTGTTCCAGCGCTGGACTCGGCACATGGCACACAGATAAACCATGATTGCCATCTTAACTGGAGAGCCTAATTGAACAGACACTTGAAGCTCGGAGCATCTGCCAAAAACGACTTCGACCTCCAGTGCAGTTTTTCTGCTTTGTTTGTTTTCCAGCTCGAGTGGCTCTCACTTTTGTTCCACGCACAAAAGGCATCTCTCGAGCAACGTCAGTTTTTCTGTTTAACTCGGAGGCAGAAATGTGTGAAGTAAAATGGCTATTGTGGCGTGAAGTTGCCACTGACGTGTTATTTTTGGCTGATTGGTTAATGAGCTTCACTCTCTTATCAAACAGTCCAGGTGTCACATGGCGACCTGGCGAGGTGAGAAGAGGTCAGTCTGGACATCCTGACTTGATCCCTGTCTTTCCTCTGGGGGGACGGGGCAGAGAAACCCGGGCCTGACCTCGCCGTGGCTTCCTCTCCTAAATGGAGTGCAGACACATCTGTCAGCGGCGGCTGATTGACCCTCTCTGCGGCGTACAAAGAGCCCCTCTGGAGGGCCGCGGTGTTGGGTTACAGTTATCTCAAGACCAGGGAAATCTGTCGCTCCGTTCCTCTTTTGTTCCAGAGGATTGGGTGCCCTCCTTTCCCAAGGATGCACTTTACTCCGTCTGGACGGTTTCAGCGTGTTTGGACAACAGACACGTTGCTTCCCACTCAAAGACAGTGAAAGATATTGAGCCACTTAATTTTGTTAAGTGCCGACTGAAGTGCCTTCCACTCCAAACGGTGAAGTGTGCTCCTGCTTGTGTACCAGACTGTCCCGAGCCCCTCTTTGGACTCTCACGCAGACTTTCGACCACATCATTGATTTACTTTTTTGCTCTTCAGTCGATCAATCGGGCGGGCAGTCGGCGGGCAGTGGTGTCCTACTTTCTGGACTGCGTGCCAAACCACGCTGACCCACTCCCACGGGTGCAGCCTATGGACGATGTGATATTATTTTATCTCCTTCTGTTTTCTTTCATGTGTCACTCACGCTCAGCCAGCGTTCCCTGAAAAGCCTGTGTGAAATACAATCGGCCCCGAAACTGCTCCGGGGCTCACTGGGGAGAAAGGAGGCTGATTCCCCCTCGCGTCTGCTTCCTCGCTTTGACTGGAATTCATTATTGATAGACTTTCCATGTTCTTAACCAGAGCCAAATAAAGGGGAACATGCAAAAACGCTGCTGCCAAAAAAAGCCCCCCCCCCACCGCTTTGTGTTTCATTTACCTTCTGCTGTATTTGCATATTCCTCCTCTACAGGCAATCAGCTGCGATCTCTGCTGTGGGCCTTTCATCTCCGCTCTGCCGTCCTGACAGCCAGCTTTTCACTATCACAACAGTTTAACGAGGATTTGTGGATGAGAGGTGCTGTTGGTTAATGTTGGAGCATTTACATTGGTTTGGATTTGCACAGGGAGTAATGTGTGTGGCAGGGACAGACAGATGTTGGACTTCATGAGAAGCGCAGGCAGCGTGATGTCTCAGAAGAAGGTCGGACATAGAAAGCTGCGGCGGATGAAGCGGGGTGGATCTCAGATGTCAGTGACATGAAACAGAGAGTGTGACTGCGTCACAGCCACGCTGGGAGATCTGTCCTAATGCACATCCCAGATGTGGACAGATAGCTTGACCCCCATCGTGTCTTGGGACCAGCCAAGAGAAAGAAAAGAGCCAACAACAACAGACTGAAGAGGCCGACATCCTGCTGCTGAGGCCAGTCCAGGGACCCGGGTCACCCCTCATCTGGACCGTATGTTTGTGGAGGAATGACGAGCCATGCAAATCGCCCCGTCGGCTGTTTTCCCCCTCGTCTTTTGTTGTCTTTGCTTGTTGTTGTGTTGTCTGCAGGGACAGAGGAACTCTGGGATGAGCTGCTTCCATAAAGAAGCTGGAGGGGGGGGCGGGCGCTGACTTGTCACCCTCGGGGCCTCCCATAGGTTAATGACCCTTCACACAATGCTCTGTGATCAGATTAGCTAGAGCCCCCCCCCCCTCCTGATCAGCACAATAAAGAGGATAAAAGAGGGAATTAGCATACAGTGTTTTCACAGTGCAGCATTCATCTCTACTGTTGCTAATTGAAGCGCTTCTTTTCGGCCTCTCTAACCTGTTTACTGTTCCTGCACTAAATCCTCTAATGAGCCCACTCAGCATCTTTTCTCCAGCTTCATCTTTACAATCCAGTCCACAACACCTTCGAGACTAACTTCCTGTTTCCTTACTGTCCAACTGAACTCAGCACGCACGATGCACATTTATATAAATGTGTTTTCATTTAGAATAACAGATTAGAGCCGTCAGAGCGTCTCAACACCAGGAAATGAGTTGAGTTCAAATCAAACAGTGTTTCTGTTCTGGCAGCACGGTGACAAAAAGCATCTGACGAAACCAACATGTACACATCATGAACTGTTAGCGTTAGCCTCTCTGCTAGCATCGGCGTTTGGAGACGATGAAACAAGCCTGTTAACGTGTTCTCGTCTCGTCTCTGATCGAAACCTAACGTGTGTTTAAATGACTCCGCTTGCTCGCCCGGCCTCGGACTCGTCCGCGCTCGGCTCTGCTTTAATCCTCTGAGACGAGGCGTTCGAGTGTCTCATGAAAGGGTCAGCGTGGAGCGCAGGAAGTCATGGCTAACGTTATCTGGAGAAACAAACCCGGTCTTTGCAGCTCCAGATAAGATAAGATAGATTGTGTAAGACCTTAAAGTCTGTATCGGCCCCCTTGATTGCAACACACACACACACACACACACACACACGCACACACACACACACACACACACACACACACACACACACACACACACAGACACAGACAGGAAGTAGGGCTCTCAGGCTGAGGAAGCTTTAAAGGAGTTTTGTCTCATCACACAGAGCTGCCATCAGCGTGATCAAAGCCTTCACTTATCTGTGCCAAACACTCAAACTGACTCCCTCTTCTCTGTGATCTCCGTCACTCTTTGTTTACTCTCACCAGCTCCGTCTAAAAATGACTCCTTCTTGTTTTTAATCATTTTATCGTCTGTGTTTTGTTCTGCTGCAGAACACGCCGAGGTTCACGTGTTCGTCACGTGTTCAGCCGAGAAGGACTCAGCGACACGCGTGCTCTTCAACCTCGCGCTCAACAACCATCCTCATTATCCGGCAGTGATTAAATTCACTTTGCTGACGCCGCTGCCGAGATCACATCCTGTTTCTGCTGCGGCGTCTTCAGTTTAACGTTTTGTTAAAACCGGAGGAACCGGAGCGACTTAATTGGCTTTAAACGGCGTCTGGAGGTGTTTTCAGGTAACACCTCCGACCGCCCCAACAATGAGGAGGTGTGTGCGTGTCAGCGTCTGACGCCACTCTCCCCCCCCGAGTGACTCACGTATCCGATGTCGTGTTCCTGTGCAGCCCGGAGCCCCGTTCAAAAGCAGCCTATAGAAAGTGACGACGGGGGGGAATCAAAGCAGCGGTGCAGTTCAGTTTATGACTTTCCTTCAAAGACTCGCTCGCAGACGGCCCCGCCCACCCGTTAGAGCGCGAGTGTCAGGTGCTCGGGCTGGACATGTGAAGTGTCGTGGAGCCTCCTCAGCTCGGATGGGGAGTCTTCATGTTGGTGGACCGAGAGGGTTTGAATGTGAACATCTTCACGTCGACATAATCTGTGACTCATCGATCGACATGTTGACTTCATTCAAAACCCCAAAAAAACACAGAAGTGACTCAACTACAAAAACAGTCTGAGCTCATCTGAACCTTTTCAACGGGAGACGGGTGGATGTTTGGTAAACAGAAGCGTCTTCATTTTAACCAGCGTCAGTCACAGCGGCGATAAGAGAGGTGTGGATTCATACTCCGTGCCGTCTCAGGGTCGCTTTGACAATGGCCGCCATTTCAAATGGAAGTGGTTGTTTTCTCTCTGGCGAGTGTAAGTGGCGAGCCGTCCTCGCGTTGAATGGATGTCGTTTCCTGCATCAAGTGTCTGCGTGTGTGTTTGTAAAGGTCAGCGCTGAACGTTCTGTGTGCGCTCACAGAAACGGCTCATTTTATACATTTAGAAAAACACATCTTTGAATGAGGATCTTAATCTCTGCAGAGCTCCACTGATGTTACCCTTTCGTCTTCATGAATTCTTTTGCAAGTTATCATCTCTCTCTCGACTCCATGTCCCCGCTGTGATCATTAAAGTGTCATTATCGTGATCACTATCCGCAGCATCGCTCTTATTTATGCTTATCGCCGCCGTCATTCACATGGGAAACCTCGGGTTTGAGTAAATAAGCGCCCGTCGTGGATGTGTGTGTGTGTGTTTTTTTTCCTCTGTTGATGTTTCTGACTTTTGGAGCTGGGATTTCTTTGCATACACTTTGTAAAAGTTGAATTCTGCCAGATGCATTAAAGTTGTGTGTGCGCTGGAGCAGCAGCCGCCCACAGCTCTCTCAGGATCGGGAAACCCCAGAGGAGGCTCCATTTAACCCCCGAGGATTAGCGCTCATGCCTACTTTAGCATTGGTAAAAGGGAAAACGTCTCAGCACACTGAGTCAATAGGGACTCAGGCCCACTTCGCTGGCTTCCCACACAAAAACAGACAAAGAAAAAAAAAAGTCAGGGAAGCTTCAGCTCTGACTTGAATGGGCCGAGATATTTGCCCAGCCTGCTTTAGCATTTGCCCTTCCGCTGCCTTCACAGTACATTACCAGAACAGAAATACAAGGCTGTAATCTCCACAATATATTCAGAGTGAATACCTGCTGCTCGCCTTGAATAATTTGTCTGCTTCAGTTAGTCCACAGGAATATTTGAAGCCTGTTTTTAGTGCAGCACAGAACAGAAAGGAGAACTGTGTTTATCCTTGGCCTTCTCAGATCCTGCATGCTACGCTAACTGGACTCCCCCCCCCCCCCCCTCCATTTGTTCAAAAGCATCCCTAATATTGATGCTAAAGAGGGAAAGAGACCATCAGTTAATTTTGCTTCAAGATGAAACATAAATGTAATGAAGGTCATTAATGTTCTTTAACAGTCGGAGTAAATCAGTAACGTTAGTTTCTTCCTTTAATTCTCTTTTGTAGCAGCAAAGACAACTTCAAAAAACAGACTCTTTGTTTTCCTGAATTAACTTATCGTTTATCTTTGCAGCTCATCAGAGAGCACAGTGTGTGTGTGTGTGTGTGTGTGTGTGTGTGTGTGTGTGTGTGTCGGAGGGTCGTCCTCTCTCACAGAGGTCCTCGGCTCTGTCTGTTGACTTTCGTCCTCGGCTGACATTCCCTCGTGTTTGTCTAGGCTTTCATCACGGCTCCGTTCAAACAAGAGCCAGCAACTGATAAAACACATGCTCTCACTAACTCTCACACACACACACACACACACACACACACACACACACACACACACACACACACACACACACACACAGTGACACATTGACAGACTCAGATTTGACTTCATAGCAACAGGTGAAGCCCCGGAGCGGAGCCGGAGCTAGAGAAGCTGTGTTGTGTGTTTGCTGGACGCTTTCTTGTAAAGATGACGTTTGAGAGTAACAGCTGTTCGTCATGTGGACACACACACACACACACACACACACACACACATACACACCGTGTGTCTCCACATAGAGGCAGCTCGCTGGGTCTGCTCGTTGGGAGGATTCTGGAGAGTTGTGGGGATCAGAAGACGGGGGATGTTTGTGTTTTTCTCGACGTGGGGAGAGAAGCAGCTGTGTTTTAACACGAGGCTCCTTCCTCCCACATTTCTTCCGTCTGAGAGGAGGAGTGCGACCCGAGCAGCAGGAATTTATCCGCCACTCGAGCAGGAGGATTGTTTTCTCCCCGTGTGGATTGCTGTCTGTCTGTCTCTTCTCTCGTGTGGATTGCTTCTCAGCCTGCAAAATTTCACGCCTGCACCGATGCAGGAAGAGGAGCGGGGTGTCGGGTGGGTCGCAGCGGGGGGAGTGTGAGCCGAGAGTGACGTCACAGTCACAGAGAGTGTGAGCATCCGATATGCATGTCTGCGTATTAGAGGAAACCAGGTGCAGCACACACCTGCACTTGTTTCTCCCACCTTGCTTAATTAGAGTTCAGTATCCTCCTAATGAATATTCTCTGTTGTCTCTACTCTGTGTGTGTGTGTGTGTGTGTGTGTGTGTGGGAGCCGATGGCCTCATTTGGGAGTCATCCACCACTCCCTGGAGAAAGCTTCATCATGTCTGTTTATCCACGAGAGCATTTGAACTCCCAGTAATCTGAAGGATGCTTCAGATGTTTTCCATGGTGCTCAGAGCTGTGGCGTCCCCGATCGCCACGCTGCCGCCGAGTCCATCCAGATCCATCGTGAGCTGCCAGTTTGAGGCCTACAGAGTATGTTAGCTTAGCCGCACACGTTAGCAAGGCGTGGCCGACAGGAGAGGTTGTTGAAGATTTGAGCAGGCAGTCAAATCGTGGCGTCCGACACAGGAAGAGAGTTTTTATCAGCGCTTGTGTGTTGATGTATTCGCTGTTTGAGTGGAAAAAAACAAACGTGCGCGATGATCGATATAAACGTTGAATAAATCTTTCTTTCTTTTCTCCTCCGTTTGGAGTTCAAACAGAGAAGTCTCCGTGTAAATGGAGGACGTGATTCATTGAGTTGTTGTCAAACAGTCAAAGTGGCTCCATTGTGTTCCTCTCCAGCAGCAGGAGCTTCCTCTTCCTGCACCGGCCCAGAGAAACATCTTTTCTGTCAGCAGATCTGTCGGCGTGTTGGCGGGGATCAGTGCCGTCATCCGTCAGATCTGACGCTGAGCGTGTCACATGTGATAGAGGAGCACTGATTTCCCCTCGCGCTGCTGAGTAGCAGCGCTCGGCATGATGTGCGCTCATCTGCCGGGTTCTAATTGGGGCTAAGGCTGCTGAACCTCTGTCTGCTTCCTGTGAAGGCGCTGACGTGAAGTCCTCTCTGTGTGACAGGCGTCTCACGTATCCCGCCCTCAGCGTACCTGAGCCCTCTTTCTGTCTCGTGTTTACTGCCGGCTGCTCCGCTCACGATGTCAGTGAGCCACAACAAAAGAAAAGTTTTGCTGCAAAGACTCGCCCGCTGTAAACGGCTAAATGCGACATGAGGTTACAGAAAGGTCTTTTATTTCTTCTCGCCTCCCACATCACATGGCCATCTGACCTCGTCCCCTCCATGTTTAACTAACTCTCTCCCTTTGTTCACTCGCCCATGTTTCCATGGTGAGCAGCAGAGTCACCGCAAACAGCATGGCTGAGAGAGCCGAGCTGGCTCTGCTAAAGTGCACCCCCCCCCCCCCCCCCCCCCCCCCCACCCACCCACCCCACCCCCCCGGACTGTTTCAGGGTAATGAAACCCAGTCTGGGTTTTCTATGAGGAGAGGACACATGGTATGGTACTGATGGTATTGATACCTACTTTGGTTACCACGGCAACAAAGGGGTCATTTCTTTACTTTCTCCTGCACACTCACAATACCTCCCTCATCTTTTTTACTTCATCCTCTTTGTTTGTTTGGATTTTATTACTTACATTTTTTTCCATTCAGTGTAAAGACTGCTCACCTGGACCGAGCATCGGGGAGAGAAGGTCTGCAGAGCTGAGAGGACCCACAGCCTCTGCACACACCGACGATCCTTTCTTATTCATTTGCATGAAGTTCTTTTAGTTTTCTTCAGATTCAGATTTCTCCAGCAGCTCCTTTCGTCTCCACCTCTGCAGACTCAGGAGTCGACTGCTTGGATTCGCGCCCCTCGGCTTGGTTGAGTGCGTGGCTCTCACAGACCTGCAGCTCTTCGCAGTGGGAAGTTAGCGTGGTTTACTTTTTAGTGAATCGAGTTGAGCTGTTCAACTCAACATCTTCAAAATGCCGTCAGACGTTCTGCCCCGTGTAGCTTCCAGAGAATAACCCACAGCAGTGTTTATGTAAAGGCTGATCTCATGAACACAGTCTGAACAAAAATCCCATTTAAAAAGAAATTAGCATCGGAGGCCAGTTGGGAGTGTGCTGATGAAGTATCGGGGCTGTGCAGTTTTCATGTCTCGATGCGGCGACTTGTGAAGTACTCGCTTAAATAAACAGAACACTTCATTTGAAAGGTCGCAGGCTCTTATCAGTCTGAGGACCGCTCGCTCTGAGAGTCTCTGCAAATGAGAGGCGCCCGATGAAAGATGGGCAGCGACCGCTCGGCTTCATACAGCAAGGAATGCATAAAGATTTCACTTAAAGCTTGCCAAAGCACTTATCACCTGTCACTTTGACCGAGCATCTGCTTGCCAATCCATTTGAGTGCTCAGGTAGGTTGTCTTTTTTTTTTTTTTTCCCGCCTCATCAGAGATGCATTGAAATTCAATCGGCTGCATGGGATCAATGAGTGAGGAGAATTACCTGAGCAGATCAGAGCCGGAGGCAGCTGGAGAGAGCTATCGTCTGATCATTCCAGCTCCCCCTCCCCCCCCCCCCCCCCCACACACACACACACACACACACACACACACTTTAGCTAAATTAGTAATTACAGTCACTCAGCCAATCTCAATCCCGGAGTCACACCTGCACGGGCGGCGTAAACAAACAGTGAGTTTAGTGCACAAACGAGCAAATGAGGGAAAAAGTGAAACCTGCTGGAATTAAAACAACAACAACAACAAACTGTGTGTGAAGAGCGAGTGTGACAGCTCGCACACACCACGCACTAAAAGGCCTTTTTATTGGGTTTGGGTTCAGCTGCTGGATCAACATCATCAGAGTTTTTCCTGGCTGAGCCGATGATGGAAATATTCAGTGAGCGGGCAGGAAGTGGAAGTCCATCCGTCTTACCTAAACACATGGACACGCCTCCAACAAAGCAGCGGGACCATGTGGCTGCAGGAGCTGGGGATCGAACCCACTCTACCACTGAGCCACAGTTTACGATAAAAACCGCTGGCAGCAGCTGAAATGATTCATCCACACTTCAGAAAACAAAGAGTCTTTAATGGACACAAGCTGAACTTCTCCTCTCGCCTGATTGGCTCATTGACAGCTTGTCACTGTTAATTACAGTGATGTCATTAAAGTGAATTTGTTTGAAGATGATAATAAGAAGTGTGAGAGGCGGCGAGAAGGCAGAAAAGGCCCGTTTTTAATAACCCTCTCTCTCTCTCTCTCTCTCTCGCTCGCCCGCTCGTGTCTCTTTAACCTTGTGCTCGCTCTCACCTCTCCATTAATGTGCCTCGGTTCTATTCAGACCGGAGCGGCGCTGAAGTGGAAAGGTCTGCAGGAGTCAGACTGCTGGAAACGCTTTGATAGAAACGAACTCAAGGACTTCTTTGACGACGTGCTCTCGCATAGGCCGAACTTCCGGAGCTCGCACAGAGGGAAGTGTCTGTCGCAGACGGCCGGCGTGCAGTCAGGGACGCCGTTCAGCGTCACGATAATAACATGAAGAGCGCCGTGTCTCTGCTGAAGCCAGAATCAGAGCGCTGTGATGGACCTCCAGAGCGTCTGAAGCTCCGAGCACAAAGTGTCGCACCGCCGTCGGAATGAGAGCGGCGGCGAGCTGTTTGTGCTGTGCAGTGATTTAATAATCAGAGAGCTTTATGGGATTTGGCCTCATACAGGATGTGCTGAGCTTTATTTCTCCCCTCAGTTCACACAGAAAGCAGCAGCCTTAATTTGTATGTGCCTTGGCTTGTGTTTACTATAAGGAGAGGCTGCAGTGCTTAATCATTTTAGTGGTACAGCTTTACTGCCCGTGCATGCAGCGTACAGTATGTTTCACACTCCGCCTCAGGATTACTGGGCGAGCAGAGCAGGCTGCGTTTTATCCTAACTGCTGAATCCTTTTTTTTATTAGGATGCAGAGAAACTGCCGCATTTTACACCTCTTATGGAGCAGCGGTCAGTTAAGATAACGCTTTCTGTGGAGGAGAAGAAAACAACAATGCAGGTTTCCTTTCTCCCAGCTTGGCTTCTAATCTCTGCTGCTCTTTAATGCATGCACTCCAACAAACAGGCTCTCCCTCTCTCTCCTTTGACTCTGCTTTCATCTGAGCTTCTCCTGCTCGCACGAGTGTTTCAGCCTCTCTTTTTACCGACTTTAATCACCTCTCACTGTATCTGCCGTGACAGCAGCAGGAAGCTGTGCGGCCCATACAGAGCAGCTTAAGATGCTTCAGCCTGTATTTAGTCTGTTGTGTAAAGTAATGTGAAGCCCCCTTAATTGGAGTCCAGGGGAGAGCGCTGCCCCTCGATTGTGTGCAGGTCAGAGGTCAGCTTACAGATTTGCATTTCTTCCTTCTGCGCCTGAAGGAGCGTTAGAGCGCTGCGTTTCATTCAGAGCAGGAAGCAGAAGCCCATAATCTCGTCATTCTCGCCACGAAGAGGCCTCGGCGACCTTCATTTATTTCCCTCCTCGCTTCGTCTCACTGCGCGCGCTGTTTTTCATCCGTGCGGATCAGGCGACCTCGCACCGGCCCGGCGCACGCATCCTCACAAATCTGTGCAACAGAACGCAGGACTGGAGGCGCTCTCTGCTCATCTGAAGACGATGGCAATCAGCAGAACGCCGTCTTGATGGAATGAGTGCATTAGCAGAGAGTTGTGATGATAAGAACGCCGCGGATCAGAGCGGCTAAGCCTATTGTCTCTCAGGACAAAGCAGGTTTTTGC
>NC_136705.1:24967977-25025478 GCF_947650265.1 Symphodus melops | reverse complement strand
CTGTCAAGATCTGACAGGAAGGTAACGCCATGTACGAGTAACGCCCGCCCAGAAATCAGGTGGGCGGAACGATCTCTTTTTCTCTCCGAGCGTGCAGCACAGCATCCGATCCCAAACCCAGGCAGAAGTGCTTCCTCCGAGCAGACGAGGGCTTCTCTGGCTCCACTTTGGACTGATTTCCAATCATCCACTCGATTTACAGGCCACGACCAGAAACGACCTGTTATTGTCCCCTTCACTGGAGCACACTCTACCACAGGAACAGGAAGTCTGTCTTTTCTGCTCGCACAAAGCTTTTGAAAATAATATTTGGGAAGTAAAAAAGGTCTTATATAACATCAGTGCCTCCTGTAAAAACATGGCTGACATGATGACATCATGCACGCTCCTGATGATCGACAGGTAGCTGAAGAAAGTTTATCCTTATTAAATGTTGAGACCAAGAGAAGACATGAACACGTGATAGGAGCACGCGCTCAGCTGTCCTCGCCGCGGCCCATCAAACAGCAGGTTATCACATCCTGGATATTAAACATGAATAATATTAATGCTTTGAAACCATTCAATCACTCGTAACAAACCATCGAAACATGGCGTCGGCTCTGAACGCCGCCTAAGATGAGCGCGACCTGTTTTCCTGGGTGTTGCAAAGCATGCTGGTTAAAGCTGGACTGGCTCATCCTTCATGCAGACGGCTCGCAGCTCTTCCTGCCTCGCACTTCTCCAGCGTATTAAAATGCACAATTATCTTGTATTTTCGAGTCGCCTCTTCACCCGAGCTTTTAAACGCATCTTCTCAGAGACTGTTCTGTTTCAGATCTGGGACAACACCCCCCTCCCCCCCCCCCTCTTGACAATCTCATTAAACTAAACTAGTTTTTATCTGTTCTAAATGTCTTCAGAGAAGCCATTCATTACGCCTGCCCTGCAGTGCTGTCACACATACACTCCAATGTTACATGTATTGAATAAATAGGTTACTAAATGTTTCCTGCGCTCTTTGTTGTGGTCGCTGCGGCGTGTGAGTCACGTTCTTCAGCGCCATCGGACAAGGAGACTCAACATCTCTTATTGGACCTTCTAATCTGGCGTGTTGTGGGGCCTCTGAGCCGATAACACATTTCACCTTAACCACCAGATATGATGAAAGTATAACGTATATAAAAGTGATCATTGATCCCCCCCCCCCCCCCCCCCCCGCTGCAACCATAGCAACAGGACCAGGATAAATCTACTGCTTAGTGAAACGACACGAGAATCACCCTCGGATTTGATCATCTGCTCGGCTCCATTCCTCCGCTTCCCCCTCGCCACTTCTCAGCAGAGATGATCTGAGAGACAGATAGGAGGGGAATGAGTCGCTCGCCTCTCACCTGGCTGCTGTGAATGTAAAATGGGAATGATTAACGTTTAGCCTGAGAGCACGCCGCCCGGCTCCTCTCTGAGACGAACAACGATACGCACATCATTTCTCCTCACACGACAGACGGGCGTCTCCGAGGTGTTCTCACCGTAAACAATAGGACATGGAGCCGAGCCCTTCCAGAGAGGGGGCGTGGCCAGACACAGCTCATTTACATATTTAAAGCTACAGACACAGAAACAGCCTGTTCTGAGCAGGGCTGAAATAGAGGGGTTTATTATCACACAGGATGTTGAAGACACATTGTCCTCCCTGTGTCTGGACGTCATGTTCCTTTTCTTTAAGCTCGTCATTAAACCACATCTTCTTTACTCCCCGAGCCGCCCTGCTAGCTAGCATGGCAGTCGCCTCCTAATTGACACCAACTAATCTGAGCGAAGCTGACGGCGAGCTGGGGCTTCTTTTAATTGGCCAATTTGTATGACTCCAGGGCTGCATCCTATTGGTCAAATGTTTGGATTGTGAATACGAATGTGGACGCCGTGAGACGTTTATGAAACGTCTTTGTCACAAGCGACTGTGTTTAATTTGTTTCTCACAAACAGGATTCATCCGAGCGCCTTCACGTTGTACTGGAGCGGTAAATATTAGATTCTGTTTATAAGTCAGTCTATCGTCAGCCTGAGACACGTGTCGCTCAAAAGTCTCCTCATGTATCTGATCCTGACGTCAGTAACGCTTCCCCACATGCCCACATTCAAGTTTTGTGTTAGCACCCGTGTTGGGCGTGTCCTGCAGCTTTAGGTTCTGGGTCGAGTCCTCGTAGCGTCTCAATCAGAGCAGCACGTCCGAGGAACATGCCAACGACTGTGCATGTTTTTAAAAACTTTGCTGACATCGTCATTTTCTGTCAAATCCATCAACAGAACATTCGCGTTGAATTGATGATGCTTCTTTTTCGAGGAACTAATACTGCTCCCTCATTTCCTCCACTCACAATGACCTGAAGTTGTGTCCCCCCCCCCCCCCCCCTCCTCGCTTTGAGCCCGGGGAGTCCCTGTTTAATAAGAGCGATGGTGAGGAGCCGTCTGCTCAGGACACACTGATGATTGATTTGCATTGCAGACTTGGAGAGGACCTGGTGAGATTTCCAGGCTGTCGCTGACTTAAAGCCAACATAATCCCTGGCTCCAGGCCCAGTGTGCGGCTCTCTGTTCATTAATATGAGAGTGACAGCACACCTGTCCACCACGCAGCGCTGAGTGAAGAGATCAGTCAAAGCATCTCATGATGTCCACGGCACAGTCAACCTTTTTGTCTCTAAAACAGCGTTGCTCTAACTTCAGGACCAATCAGAGAGCTGCTCTCTTCCTCTGTGATCAAACATGAAGGACACTTCTCTCGGCGCTGGTGAATGTACTCGAAGAAATCTGAATCTGCTCACGTTGTGTTTATGTGTCCTGAAAGTTTAGTTTCTCTTCTTCGCTCTTTTACTGACTTACTATTTTTTTTAATGGCACTGTTTATTATTTTAATTTGTTCCCAGTAATAAAATCTGTAAAACACTGAGCCATTACTGAGTTAGATTTAGGCTAAACTTCTTTATTTTCCAAGAACAGCCCGCAGAGTTTATTCCCCTTTAGTGCTACCCTTTATTCACACCAAACAATTAAATGTGCAGCCTCACATTTATGAGTCTGGGACTTTGTGAACGGATGGAGTGAGAAGTCCGAGTGAGAGATGTTTGTGTTCAAACATGCAGCTCAGAGTGAAAGAAGGACACGACTCCGTCCATCCAGGGATGTTTGAAGTTTGTTCATGTGGCTCACGAGGAACTCGAAGGCGGCGAGGAGACGTCACATTAGATAAGACATCAGTTGTGACATCATCGTGCCTGGCATCACTTACGACTCATCAGACGACTTCCTGCCTTTTCCTGCACAAGCAGGAAGCTCGCTCCTTCCCTCACTTTTATTACATTTGATCCAAAGTGTCCTCAGCTGCACTCCCCTCTTATTTACTGTCAGGGCACTCGGAAAAAAAAACCTTTGCTTCACTCAATGACACTTTTACTTTCCTAATCGTGGCTCTTATAAAATAAGGATCATTACAGCAGTGATTACTGACCTCTCCACCCGAGCGCTCATTAAGTCTGAACTACCTTTTTATACACTCGGAGCATTTCATTTCACATTTTCTTGATTCCCGCAGACAGCTCCATTATTTATGGAGGGGAATTATACTCCGACACTCGGAGTCTGATCGGAGAGAGAGAGAGAGAGAGAGCGAGCTTCTGTCTCACCGTGTTGAACCAAAGCGCTCCGTGCTGGTCAGCTGTAAGTCCACCACACGCCACGCTCCGACGCGCTCCGTCCAAAATGGACTCAGTGTGTTTTTAAGAACGGAGTAAAGTGGCGTGCTCCAGTAACGGGCCTCAGCTCAGCACGTGGAGTGGGAGCGAACAATGGCGTAGTGCGTAGCGCTGACAGGCGGCGCCGTGTCCAGATCATAAATTGGAAAGCTTGTAGATTTTGCATTATTGAGACCAGTGAACCCTTCTCTGGTGTTCTACACCTTTAATTCAGCACCATGACGACCACAGCAGGACGCCATCGCAGCGCCGCGACAGTCCTTTGCAGCACAAATTTACCCGAGTTGAGCTGTGCGCTGCAGAAAAACAAGTTGTTAAATATCACATATGGCACGGTGCATTGGAAGTTTAAGAAGTGTGTGCGTGGGTCGCCGGTGGCGCAGCTGCAGTGCGCGCGACCCCATGTATTGAGGCTTAGTCCTCGCGCGCGGGCGGCCCGGGTTCGCGTCCGGCCTGTGGCCATTTCCCGCATGTCTCTCCCCACTCTCTCTACCCCTTTCCGACTCTATCCACTGTCCTCCCTCTATAATAAAGGCATAAAAACGCCAAAAATAAATCTTTAAAAAAAAAAGAAGTGTGTGCGTCATATCAGCAGAGGAGGAAGCGTTTCATGCAGGAGTAAAACCCGTACAGTTTGAATATTCTTCAGCTCCAGAGGTTTCTTCTTTACGTTGCACTATAGGCTCCCTGCTGGCTTCACGTTCACACAGTGTGTTTGTCTTTGTGCAGAATATATCCTGCGAGGAGCGAAGCCAGTTGTCTTATTCTGAAGTTTTCCTTCCACTCAGCTGTACGCAGATGAACTCCAGCTCTTCTTGTACTTGTGAGAATGTTCCCTGCAACAGAAAATGGAAGCTCTGTTTTCCCCCTCTTGTCTTCAGAGAGCGTGTTTCAGGAGCTGCCTGATCATACCCACCTCTGCTTGTCTCTGTTTGAGTCCAGCATGCACACGCCTTTGAGTGTCATCGTGGGCGGAGCTTGTGATTTAATGCAAACTCTGTTTTAAATCTCTCAGAAAAATCAACCAGACTTTTCCCACATACTCCAAACTGCTGATATTTGTAATGTTCAGGGTGAGCTGCATGCATGAACACAAACAGATCCTGGCTTCACCGCGGGGCTTCTCCGACCACGTGACGTCGATTCAGCGGGAAGTATTCAGGGAAGTTGTGATGATGATGACGTCACGGGAAATAAACAACACGCATGAAACAGTGGGCCGGCTGTACAGCGACTGTTGTCATAGCGACAGGACGGGCGTGCAGCACTTTTCTTCTCGGCGTACAAACAGGCGAGTGGACACGAGGCCTCGTACTTCACACCACCAGGAGGATTACACGCGCTCCTCTGCGTCTCGCAGTCAGATATGCAAAATCATGTTCATCTTAATCTCTTCTTTAGTGAAATGAGCAATCATACCATAAATGGATTTCATATATCCTGTCTCAGTATGAAGCATGAAAGATGGATCCCAAATCTACAAAGAGGGTCGCCTGCATTCACTGCTGCTGCTGCTCACATGACCCCTCCCCCTCATCGATGCTGACCCGAGTCATTCATAGTCACACTCTGGGAGGTGACAGTGCCCTGTACTGTAAGTCCACATGTCATCGCTGGAAGGTCAGCGGCCTTCATAAAGTGACAGGAAGCTCTGCAGGTCTGTGACAGAGAGAGAGTGGTGCATGATGGTTAATTTTCAGTCTGCGATAGAGAGAGTGGTGCATGATGGTTAATTTTCAGTCTGCGATAGAGAAAGTGGTGCATGATGGTTAATTTTCAGTCTGCGATAGAGAAAGTGGTGCATGATGGTTAATTTTCAGTCTGCGATAGAGAAAGTGGTGCATGATGGTTAATTTTCAGTCTGCGATAGAGAAAGTGGTGCATGATGGTTAATTTTCCGTTTTAAAGGTTGAGATGTTTGAAACGCTGCAGTAACTCCATAATCCCAGCTCCATAAAGTTCTGACGCCAAAACACTGCCTTTTTTTATGACTTTAGATTTCCCCAGATGGATGTGAAACATGTTTTTATACTTAAGTCGAGCAGAATTTCTGAAATAATGTTGACTCATTATGCAATCTTTCTGCAAAGTGTTTGGCCAGGAGACTCACTTTTGTCTCTGATTGACCATATCCAGCGCCGCTTCTGCTCCTGCCGGTGCTTCCCCAAACCATTTTGGGCTGCAGGATTAAAATTAATGGGCTAAAAGGCGAGCTGAGAACAAGCAGCTATCTGAAAGCTGTCAGCGTAGAGGCCATTATGGCGTTCCGTTTGAATTATGAAACCTCCCCAGAGTCAGGTGGGTGCTGCATGGGTGCGTGACTGCCCGCTGCGGAGCTGGGATCGGTCCCTTCAGTGATATGCTTGAATGAGAGGGGAGGCCAAGCGCTCCCCTCGTTATTGGACGTGTCAGTGTCACTCACACAGGCGTGCCTGACAGAAGACCCTATTACCCTCCCACTCCCACCTCCATCATGGTGTGAGGGGAAGACAAAGAAAATGCTCCACTGGTCTCATTAACATACCCCACCACCAGCACGCCGTTATAACATACAGTGCCCATAAATGTTTTTTAAAAACTGCCACAATTCTTTCGCTTTTTGAAATAGCCGGTAAGTATGTTGGAGCTGGTCATCCCCAGAGAAAATCTATCAACTTAATTAAAAAGACCAGCAGGAAAGGCCTGGAAATCATGACGGTATAATTATAAGAGACCCATTTCTGTTAATCCTTGGCTCTGCTGCAGGAGTCGCACATGAAGGGAGCCAGGCCACGGCCGCTCCAGAAGACCACACGGGGCGTCTCACAAGTCGGGGCCGAGAGAGGACTGCAGGCCTTCAGCTCAGGGAGAGCACGGCTCACATCCAGCTCCGAGGTCGACTCCACGCTTTTCTTTTCTGCTGGGCGAAAAAACCCAGCGAGACCGTTTGTGAAGGACGACGAGTCAAGAGGGAACTCATCGGCATGCTTATAATCCTCAGATGTAAAACCCAGAGAGAAACACGCTTATAGTCCCAGCCAAGGGACGTGGCTATGAGCGTTAGGCTAACTCCGGTGCAATGCATCAAGAGGAAACATGCATGTTTCATGTTGCACATGGTCCCTCAGACAGATTATTTTTCTGAGAAACGACGGCGTGGACGATAAGATTTAGTTTAATCTCTGCCTGCTTCATCTTCACGGAGGGTGTGTGTGTCTCTACGCTCCCTCAGATTATCACTCGCCTCATTTGCACCACCTGCTCACTCAGTCGAGTTGCATTTATCAACTCCAGCAAATATTTAGTGCGAATTTTCGTCACACTTAATCGATTGATGTGAATGTTCTGCTTTTGCTGTGAACGCAGCACGAAGGCCTTTAAACACCACGAGCGATTTATCCGTGCAGCCTGTTGTTTCCCATGTTTTAATATCTATTCAGTGAAACATTATAGAAGGCTCCTGGTGCTCTCTGAGATGAGGCAGCGTGGGGCGGACGCCGTCTGTGTGACTATCAGGGTTTAGCAGCCGTGTAATGTTTAAGTTGTCCGGGTAAAAAAATCAAAGACGGAAGCTGAGGCTGTGCCATCAGCTGGTTGTTTATTTCAGATGATCACATACCTGTGCTCTACAGAATGATCCTAGCAGTAAACACAGTCATCTCCAGCTGTGATAACCCTTATTTGCACGTTGAAGTGCCAATGCTAATAAAATGCTAACTGATAGCGCTTCACGTCTCGCTGACGCTGAACGATGCTCAAAGTGACGCCTGAAGCTCAGCTCTCTATTCCTGCAGCAGCCGGTAAACAACTGAAGACGAGGCAGATGCTGCGTTTCAAGAGATGTGGTTCCTTATTTAGTTACCGTAGTAACCAGTAATCACTGCAGGGCGTGAGCGAGGCGCTCTCAGTGAATGTGTGCAGAGCGGCTCGGTCTCGGCGCTGAGGCCTTTGATTTGTGTCTCACAGCTGGGCCTGGGGAAGACGTTTCAGTGGGCAGCTGCAGACGCTTAATCTCCCCTGCGCTGACACAGGCTCAATTAGCAGATAGCACACTTTGGGATTGAGCAGGAAAGTTGTCAGAGCCTCGTCAGATAAATCACTAGAGAGGATTCCACGCTGGCTATCTCCGACTCCGGCCCCTGCGGCCTGTTTCTCTTTGTTTGCTCATAGTCTGAGTTACAGCGGGGTAATGATCCCAGAGCAGCCGGCACACTGCGGCGCCTTGTGACAAGTGCTTTAATTACTCTGAATTATGGCTCACAGTTAAGGGAATATCCATAACTATTATTTGTTTTTGTTGCAGTATAAATGTTGAGCAACACTTTGAGATGTGTTTGGAACTTAAAAGCACTCATTTAAAAGCTGAATTCTTTCGTCTGAGAACCTTCACTCGAGGATCCTAATGGACAAACACTTGTTTTGTAGCCTCCAGGTGTTACAGATTTAATCTCTGTGTTTTGCAGTTTCATGATGAAGGTCGTTATCCTCCTTTAAGGAAATAAAAACACCTCTGATTGTTTCAGGATTGACTAACCCTAATTCACTGCTGCAACTCTTTACACCCAGCGTTTTCCCCTCCCAGCGACAGTGGGGACAGAGGCGCCACGTTCAGACGTCCGCAGCACACGCACGGCCTGCAGGAGTCCAACATGCTGGATGGTGAAGAAAACACAAAGAGGTTATAGTCGGTCGCTCTATGTAGTGTGCTCGTGCTAACTCCCTTTAAAAGCTCCGTGTGCTGGCAGTAGATTTAGTCGAGTTTCTAAAGACTCATTATTATTAAAACAAGCAGAGTGGAAAGGATGGGGGAGTCTGGGAATGTAGGGCGTCCGTCAGATACAACTAAAAACACGTCTCTCTTGACTTGGTTCCTGGTCTTTGTTGGTCAGTGACTCTTCTGCTCTCTGCTGCCACGAGAGAGCAAAGCTCCGACCACGCGCCTGATTAAACCTGCTCTCCTAAGCGTGCAACAAATAGAAGTGCATTTTGCGGTGAAAAGAAACAAACCAACGTGGGTCGTTGGGCGTGAAACGAACAACTATGACGGCCAGAAACCCGCGGTGACAGATGCGCTGCACGTCATCTGATGCACAACGGTGCAAAAATATATATCTGCGGCTTCATAGATGAGCTAAACGAATGAGAAGAAGGCGTGCAGAGAACACTCTAGTGCACAGCTTGAAGTGTATCTCACATATTCTAATGTTCCAATTGGTGGAGACGCTGCATGTCTTATTTCATTTACTTCTTCTTAGGATGCCTTTTATTCTCATACTTTGGTACATGAAAGGGTTTATTATCCGCTGCACGCAGGGACTTCTTTTCATTTTTTGACCCATTACTCAGAAGTACATTAGAAGCAACATTTAGTGGAAGAGGCTGCAGCAGCTTTGTGTGTCTGGATAATAAGAAACCTAAAAGAAGAGCTGGGTAAAAACCTTAATGAAGCACAGTGAGGATAACTGAGCAGCTTTTACTCTTCTTTAAAAAGAGGCGTCCGCTGTAGCAGCAGTTTACAGACACAGAGAGCATTTCAGACATGCAAACGAAGCAGCTTCATCTGATCAGTCCGAGTGACCTCAGAGAGCGATGTGAGAGCTGAGCCATCAGCCTGCACTCCATCACCGAGCTCCACTGTTCCTGTAATGTTGCCTCAGATCGGCATGAGCTGCACATGTTGCTCTGATGAGCGAGACGGTCGTTCACTCCGGAGGATTTGCTTGGATCGGAATCCGTTCGGCTCCTAAACGCCAACAAATCAAGAGTCAGTCTCGTTGTGTTTGAGTTCGTCGTCGCCTGACTGTCAGTCACTGAGATTTCACTGACGAGCCTTGAGTTCCAGCTGCATGAAGCCGAGGGAAACCAGGCAGCAGAGTCTACAGCTTCCTCCTTCAAAATAAAACTCAGTCTTTTCCTAAAGTGAAGCTGCTCCTTTGTCCCTTCAAAATAAAACTCAGCCTTCTCCTAAAGTGAAGCTGCTCCTTTGTCCCTTCAAAATAAAACTCAGCCTTCTCTTAAAGTGAAGCTGCTCCTTTGTCCCTTCAAAATAAAACTCAGCCTTCTCCTAAAGTGAAGCTGCTCCTTTGTCCCTTCAAAATAAAACTCAGCCTTCTCCTAAAGTGAAGCTGCTCCTTTTTCCATTCAAAATAAAACTCAGCCTTCTCCTAAAGTGAAGCTGCTCTTTGTCCCTTCAAAATAAAACTCAGCCTTCTCCTAAAGTGAAGCTGCTCCTTTGTCCCTTCAAAATAAAACTCAGCCTTCTCCTAAAGTGAAGCTGCTCCTTTGTCCCTTCAAAATAAAACTCAGCCTTCTCCTAAAGTGAAGCTGCTCCTTTGTCCCTTCAAAATAAAACTCAGCCTTCTCCTAAAATGAAGTGGCTCTTTGTCCCTTCTGGGCCTCCGTACATGTGTGACTGTGTCTGCAGAGACTCTGTCCTCTGACTAGCTGCAACAAATTTTTATGTTTTTAGGCAGTTTTTTTTTTGTTTTTTGCATTAATTCAAAACTCGAACACCTCTCTTTTTCTCTGAGGCAAAACATGGTGAGCATTTAGCAACAGAAAACTGAGATGACCTTTTTATTTCCACGGCGCTCTTCGTGGCTGTGACATGCCACGCCGCTGCTTTACAAATGTTAATGTATCGAGGCTGTAGGATTCACTGGAGCCTTGCACCAGCAAAAAGCCAAAGAAGCATGAATAATAGCGACAGCTGTTCGTGCGTTCTCATCCAAAGCTGCGGCCTTTCACTCAGCCGCTCCATCTTTCTTCATTTCCACAGTTACAGACTTGCCAGAGAGTTTGGCGTGCAGAGCGGTGGAGTCTGCGCCGTGCTCGCTTTTTTCCACAGCGGCCTCTAAAGCGTTGCTTTTCAGATTGCTCAATAATTACGTACATTTGTCTCGTCCTGTCTGCCGTTGTTGCAGTGAACAAAGTGCTTCTGTTCCAACTTTCACCTCTCGCCAGTTTGTTCTTTGAAACGCCATCCTTTACCAGCCGGCAGCGGGCTCTCCTGAGAAATTCCACCATGAACTTTGTGCAGGGAGGTAATTTATGATGAAATTGTCCAGGATCCGCTCGGGGGGAGGGGGGGGGTTGTGATTTCTGGCTGTTTTCTCAACATTAGCGTGTCCCTTATTAGCCTAACCTCACAAAGAGAGAACTTTCTGCAGGAGGTGATGTTTAATTATGTCTGCGTGAGAATCCAAAGAGTCCCTCATGGAAGAGAAGCCAGGAAGCAAAAACATGCTGGAGTCGTATTTCTTCCTTTTATTAAAATGATGCTAAACAGAGAATTAAAAATATATAAAATCTCGTTTGAGCGATGTCCGTTTGAGGTCTCCATAAAAACATGATGTTCCTGATCAATAATTCACGCCAGCCTCTCAGTCTCGATCTCGCCGCACTGGTCAGCAGCGGGATGAGACTTTGAAATTAAGGAAAGCCGTGTTTCATTTTCTCTTTCCTGGCGGCTCGTCTCCCACAGAGACGTTATTGACGGCAGATGCTTCCTGTTAATGCGGCGTTATGTGTTGACTACCTTTGCAGCATGAAGACGCTCAGCGCTGGTTAACCCCCGCTAAGAGCGTTCTTTGATGTCAGAACGCCTTACAGCGAGGACTTAACCACACGTCATGTTGTTCTTGTTAATAATACTTCAAGTTGTTCAGGAAAAAAAAAAGCTTTGATTTCTCGCAGGAAACCAAAGAACCAATGAAAACGTGTTTAACATGGAAGACTGAGCGTTTGATCCGGCGTGACATGAAAGACGTACGGAGAAGAGACGTTTGTGTTTACATTGTGGGGTCGAAAGACACATTTCATTTAATGATTTACACACACACACACACACACACACACACACACACACACACACACACTGCTCCTCAGATTGGTTTTGCTGGAGGCAAAAGATCTGAGAGTCTCTCATAGCACACTGTCTGCTGCCACACTCAGCCCCTCTCTCTCTCTCTCTCTCTCTCTCTCTCTCGCCCTCTCTCTCTCTCTCTCCTCTGTGGCAGTAACAGTGGAGCCCGGGTGCCACAGGTAATCTAGCCGAGGAGACGAGGCGATAATAGCCACATTGACAGAGTGCTTGTTTATAATAAGAGACTGGATGAGGAGTCAAAGGTGAAAAACGAGTGTGATATTGAAGGAGGGGAAGCTGAGCGCCTCACACCCAGGAAAGAACGACGACTCTGAGACTGTGATGGAGACTGAAGAAGAAACAAACAGTCACAATATTCACCATAAGGCCGAGGTCATGTTTACCCTCTGAGTCACAGGTCAAAGGTCAGGGACAGGGAATCATGGGAAGATCCAGCAGAACGTGTATGGACACAAATATATCTTTCACAGCGTCTATGTTTGAACTGTTCTCCCATGTAACCAAGCTTTCTCACCTGAGATGATCGGTGCCTGTGATTGGCTGGTTACAAGTCCAGGGTGTAACCCCGCGTCTTGCTCTATAAGAGCTGGGGATCGGCTCCAGCCCGCATGTGACCCTGAACGGGGACAAAGCGGTGCAGAAAAGGATGGATGATCGGTGTTCAGATTTCCCTCCCGAGTGAGAGGTCAGTGCACAGATCCTGTGCTCTGCTCACGGTCCAGGACATGACATGTATTCCAGGTGTGTTTCTGAATGACATGAATCATGAGGAGAAAGGAGCTGTGTGTGGGTGATACGCTGACACAGCTGCACGTCTGTAGAGCCAGTGTGACAGAAAAAGCAGAGAACATCATGTCTGCGTGTCCGTTTGTGTCTGTTCAGAGGAAACGCACATTATCCTCGCCAAAGCGTCCCGGCTACAAAAGAGAGCCAGAAAGCACGCCGGGCTGCTTGTCACAGCTGATTTAGTAAACCCTGTGTCCATCCTCCGTGTCCTATCACTATCCCTAAACTACGTCACGGAATCCTTTCTCAGCATTTCTGAGATTCACACGGTCACACTGAGAGAGTGACCTTTACTGTAAGCTGTTCCCCGGCCACGTGAAGAATGCAGACAGTGTGCTAATGTTTTTCAGGACACGGAGCGACTCCGCCGACTCTGACAGGGAACCCTGCAACAACAAAGACAGAGCGGTTAAAACAACATCTTTAAACGTGCAGGGCCGGGGGCCGGGGGCCGGGGGCCTGGGAGCGCTGCACGGCTGGGGTTCGGCACCGGTGCGTCCGCAGCTGTCAGACACCAGGTTTCCAACGACGGTGTCACATGACGCTGTGGTAACCTAACCTGGCGTTCCTTTTATGGCCCTGCGAGCAGCTCAGAGCGCGGCCTCCTTATATGTCCGACGTCCGGCGCCTGAACACGACAGTTGTGTTTGAACGCCGCTTGAAGAGGAAAGAGAGGAAACGTCCAAAAACAGGTTCTACTGTACGCTGAGCGCCAGCAGGGCCACGTCTCAGCATGATCAACACATCTACATATGCAGAAAGGTTACCATGGTAACGATAACAGTACTCTCTCTGAAGTTGTGAAGTGTGCCGTTGTAGACACACACTCTGAGGATAACGGAGCAGCAGGAGGTGGGAAGGTGTCAGGACTCAGAGTCACTTATAGAGGTTTCACAGTGGACGAGCTGAATGTGTGAACGCAGCAGGATAGTCTCCAGATTCAGCCAATGGGAGGGGGTGTTGACATGTATATACTGAGACCTCGACCAATCAGCCTGCTGCATTCTGTTTCCTGTTCTCCACGCTGTCTCTGGTCCGGAGAATATCCGGCTGAAGATGTGCAGGGAGCGACGTCAGGTCACGCTCATCGTCTCACGCCGTGACCTCAACGGCGGGCTGCCACGCTGCTTCATTACACGGGTGACGCTGCGATGCTTCAGGGCCTCGCCGTGTTCGTATGTCAACATTTAACCGCTCGCTGGTTAACGTGACTCACAGTTTGTCATCGGAGCCGAAGAGCGGCTGCGTTCCTCCACGCCTGCTCACAAAGCGTTTCAGTCGGCGCTGACATGTTTGTGAACCCGGGCTCAACTGTAACAATAATAACCACGGGGTTTCCTCCGCGCTGGCGTGTAAACCTGTGATTGTTGTGTCATTTATTCTGCTTCCTGCACACACACACACACACACACACACACACACACACACAGTCTCAGGGGAACAGTGAGTCATGTAAGCCCGAGGTATTTTATGTCACTTTGGAGAGTAACATCTGTGAATATCAGCCTGGCATGCCATTAGTCCAAATCCCCCGTTTACCTGGGAATTATATGTAAAAACGGAGATTATTATCCCGTCCTCGGAACGTGCGAACAGTCGAGAGCCGCTCTGGCTCCTGTTGAATCCAAAATCGTGGTGATTAGGACACATAATCCCGCATCACGAGGGAGTAACCACAATGGCTTGAGCGTATTCCACCTGACATTTAGTGCAGCCAGATCTCTGATTGGCACTTGATTAGCAGCTAATCCATGTCATTATCTCCTTCACTGAAATTAGCAGAGTAGAAAATGGTGTCGTAAATCACAGAGGTGGAACTGTGGAGGGGCTTTGATCGACTCCAAAAGTGCTGCGCCAACACACACACACAGAGAGAGAGAGAGAGAGAGAGAGAGAGAGATATGTTGTTGCCATGGATACTAAAAGAAAATAGGTGAGACAGGGAATATACGCTTTAATGGATTCAGCAAAATGTTTGGAAAGTGAAACTCCCGTGTGTGAGAGTGTTGATAAAAGTTTGGAGTTTGTGCCGCCCTGAAGAGGAGTTCAAGTCTGAGATCTCCGAGGTGAAGCCTGCACACAGAGAAGGTTGCATTTCCTGTCTCTCCCCCCCCCTCAGATTACGGACTGAGCGAGGTCCTCTATCCCCCCCCCCCTCCCTTCCTCCTGCCCGCCCCGTGCTGTCTTCCTCTGGCTCCGGTACTGAACCCAACCCTCAGAGGAGCGGGAAATAATTAGGAGAGAAAATTGCAGCTGACACTATTTCTGAAAAGCAGGGTATTGTAATGAGAGCAGAGCAGGTATTCATCGTGTCTGAGGGAGCGATTGAAAGCCCTTCCTGCTTCTTTTTTTGCTTCTCTTCTCGGCGCTGCCCGGGAGAAAGCTCGGGGAGACGTAAGCAGAGCTCTGCTGAGTCCCTTAATGCATGTGGGAAAGGAGCCTTGAGAGGACGCGGCAGAGGTGTCTCCAACAATGGCAGGAGCCAAGGTTACAGCTGAGTAACTAATTCAAACTGCTCCAGACTGACACACACACACACACACACACACACACACACACACACACACACACACACACACACACACACACACACACACACACACAGTCGTCTCCGTTGTCTCCCTCCTTGTTCCCATTCGGAGTTCACCGCTCACAGTTATCTCCATTAGCCGTGTGGGCTGGCTGGAGTGGCCTGCTCGGGGAAGCTCTCTCTGAGCAAGGCACTCACAGACGATGAATAAACGTTTTGTCCCACATCGGCCCGGCCTGAAGCGGTGGCAGGCGGCGAGGAGAGATAGATGAGGTATTAAGGGTTGTATTTCTGGAGCGGTGCTGAGGAGGCCCAGCAGCAGCAGCAGCAGCAGCAGTGTGGACAGAAGGAGATGCTGCTGCAGGAATATTAAACCTGCTAAATGAAATGTCCTCCATACAGACTTCTTTAAAGAGGATGGAGACAGCGCAGCGATGGCGTGCTTCATATCCAGGCGAGAGACGAGGGGTTCAGAGGCAGGATGCAGATCGTAATTGGACACTCTTCTTCTTTTATCATTTGAGTTTAATCGTTGTGTCTCATTAGAACGGAGCAGGGACCGCGATCCGCTCGTAACACGTGAGGCCGTGACACGAGTGACATGCACTCATCTGGAGCCGATAATTGATAAAGAATAATCACAAATGGACAGAAACATTTCAGGTGACCTCACGGACAAGTTGCACGCGAGTCTTTTATCTGCACTCGTGGTCACTAAGATCTGCTTTTAGAGGCCTCAACATGCTCTGCAGTCTGAGACTCTCCTCACATCCACACCAAGCAGTCGAAGGAAAACGTAGAGCCGGATCAGCTCAGTGTCTTCCTCGCAGGCTTGCAGGGACCGGCTGACGCTGCATGCACGGTGACACCCTCAACAACAGTGTCAGGAATAAAAACCGGAGTTTCACACTCACTGTGTCGGCTTATGCAGAAACAGAAGATGAAACCATCATCTGCAGGTTTACTCTTCGGCTTCTGGGAGCTCACGTGCGTTTGCTCGCCGGGCTCCCAAGGTGCTCGTAGGTAAGAGATCAGCCAGATCTCCTCCTGATGAGGAGAAGAGTCTGGGGAGGCAGCTGGACTCCTGCGGGAGCGCTGCAGACCGACCGGAGGGGAGCGTTATTAAATTCAACCTGGCTGCCTCTGTATGACTGTAAAAACATCCCTGTGTGTTCTGAGCCACATCAGCCTCAGCTCCTCCTTCAAACCTGCAGTCCTGCTCGATGAACACAGAGCAGCATCATGTGTGCTGTTTGATGCATCCCCTTTGTGTATTTCAGAAGCAGACGAGTCAGCCGATGAAATGAGGAGGGATCTCAGAGTAACTAGCATTAGCATTAGCATTAGCAGTATGGGATTCAAGTTGAGACGTGCGGCCTGTAGGGTTCAGAGGTCAGCACATCGAGGAGGTGATTCTGTGTTTTAGCGTTTATTATTTTCAACCTTTTCACAAAGCTTCACTTTTTTTTTTTTTAAACAGCTTTGTTGTAGCTGAGCTGATTGACAGGTGGGCGCCGTGTAACGGTTTGTCAGGAGGCTTCAAACCCGCCTCAGCTCTCAGCCTGTCGTTAGCTTGACTCAAAGTTAGGCTCACACTTCCAGCATGGCGGCGGCGGCGGTGGCTGTTGAGCTTTTAGCGTTTGTTTGCGTTTTGTAATAAGTGAATGTTGCAGTGAAATCTTTTTTATTTCTGCACGCTGCTCCTGTCTTTGTTGAATCTTCTGGCGCCGCAGTCTTCCAGTCGAGCGTCTGGATCAGCGGGCCTGTCGTAACGCCGTGCCCTGCATGAAGTCATAAAGATTTCAGCCATATTCTAACTTTACACGAAGGCTCGTAAAACTTTAATAAGAGTGAGGACTGGGTGAATATTTATCGATTTACCTTCACCGGCAAACACCGCACGCCGTCAGGAGGAGCAGAGATGTGAGAAATATGAACGGCCTGTCGCTGCTGAATAGAGACACACAGGTGAGCACGCTTACACGCCGCAGCCTCATTCAGGACGACACGACGGCGTTTATAGGCTGCAAACGACTTGATGTGTACATCAATAAGAAGCGTGCTTCCAGCCTCTTTCAACAGTTCATGTTTGCGAGGCCGTCAAGAGGCAATTATGATGCAAATAAGCTGTGGCTGATGATCACGGACAACCTGGTTTGCACAGTGTGCGTCATATAAAAAACGCCAGCCGCCAGCCGAGCACTGTTGTGTTAAGTAGCTTTCATTGTCAGCCGAGCGATACCTCGTCGTTTCCACATCACTGTCACACTCGTGTTACTCTCTCCAAAAGCCATCAGGATCCGTCTCTGTCAGCCGCCTGTCCCTCACTCCATTAAAGATGATTGATAGAGCTGGAGAATCTTCCGCCCAGCTGTTGTGGTTGAGTCATCCCTGAGAGATTGAAGGGAGGACCGTCCCTCATCAAAAGACCTTTTGTCTGCGTTGACGACGTGGAGGGAAAAGAACGTTCTCTGAAGATAGTGTCCAACTAATCTCAGCCTTTTATTTCACACTTTTTCTCTCAGCGCCGTACGTGAATAATTATTACATTACAGATGAAGGCGGCGATAGGAGTATTATCTGCAAAGTAAATCACAGTTTCTCTCTATCTTTGCTCGGCTCTCTTCATCAGCTCCGAAAAAGTAAACTGGAGTTATCTCATCTTCGATTCTTTTGAGCTTTTCAGAAGAAAGCCGGTCCGAATCGCCTCGTGTTGAGAGAAGGCCTCGTGTGTTTGTCCGACTGCTCCGGCTCGTCTCTCTTATCCTCTAATGGCTTGTGAGGATTTTTACAGGACGACTTGAGGAGGATTTTATGATGTTTCAGTGTGATTGATAACACGCTCTCGGAGGGATGTCAGCCTTTCAGAGACGGATAATGTGGATTTCTATCTCTCCGCCGTCTCGTGTAAGACGTGCCATCAATCAAGTGTATCGCGGCCTTAACCCGGTAAAATTAAAACCTTAGGGGGGAGGTGTGTGTGTGTGTTGGGGGGGGGTGGTCTCTGAAGAACCGGGACACAGACATCAAGAGGGAGCGCGACAGAATCAGAACACAGATCCTCATCATTAACAGGCTGGCCACAGACGGCAGGGCAGAAAACACACTTAATGATCCGACTGTAGATCTGTGCTGACAGCAGAGAGGGATTACGGGAAGCACAGTCTCATTTTCACCGTGCGTGGAGGCGTTATTAGATCCAAGCAGATCTAATTCAATTCCTCGGCCCGTCAATATCTACCAACAACAGGCGCAGCTCGGCGGCAGGCCGGATCCCCGACAGCGAGCGTTCAGGAGTCACGGCCGTAGTTTCAGGCGGAGCGAGTGGAGTCGCTGCAGAGTTCAGGGTCCGTGTCCATTGATGGCTTTTTTGTTTTGTTTGTTTGTTTGCTGTTGCTAGGTTACTGTTGCTAGGCTACGCAGGTTGACCCTCACTTCCCCTTGTTTGTGACGGTGGAGGCCATTTTTTATAATCCCACGAAGAAGGCTTTGACGTACAGTAAAGACGTGGCGTCAGGACGTCGCTGACTGACGCCGTCTCGCACATCTGCAACTGGTCCCAACTTCAGGAGGGAAGTTTGTTCTGTTGCAGCGTAAACTGTGCTGTTAATACAAATCAATTAGTGCAGCAGAAAGAATGACATCATCATCATCAGCATCATCATCATCATCGAGCAGCGCCGCCGGCTCCTCCGTCATCTTCTGTAAACGTCTGTTTGTTTCGACTAACTGCTAACGAGCGTAGCTTGATTCTTCCACATGCCTCACCTCTCTTTTCTGTGTGTGTGTGTGTGTGTGTGTTTGTGTTTCAGTCGACGGCTGCATACACAAAGCGGCGGGGTCCTGTCTCTATGATGAGTGCCACTCACTAAATGGCTGTGAAACCGGCAAAGCCAAGATCACCTGCGGCTACGATCTCCCTGCAAGATGTGAGTACCAGTCATTGTGATTTTCTCTGTTTGTTCCATTCTGTGTGCAGTGAAAGCCCCGCAGGAACTTCCTCTAATCAAGGCGCTGCCATCCAGGCTGCATGAGCTGTTAGCCAGCGTTTAAACATTACAGGGTTGTTTACACAATGAGACTTTCATCCAAACCTGAGGCTCCTGAACCGGCTGCTGGACTACACGGGGGTCGCACTGATTCAGAGAACCATTTAAATGGACACGAGCACTGTGCTGTTGTTTTTGCACACCTGCTCACGCCTCTCACTCTGAGGTCACTCAGGTCTCTCAGGAGGAAATCTGCTCTTTGAAGCAAGTTCAGTTTCTTTCTGGTTTCTTTGTCTGGGGTGAGTTGAAGCAAATCCACAGAGCGCTCTTCACACATGCCGAGTGTCTGGACTCACTCCCTGTCGATCCTCGGCTGGCGTTAAGCTGCACGCTTTACGTCAGCGCCTGCGAGTGAGCCTGCAGTGTCTGACATGTTTTAGATGTTTTGAAATGAGTGCACGATGTCGTCCACAGAGTGAGGAGGGAGTGAGACATGTGCTGGTTTTGTTCAGCTTCTATGTCAGTCATGCAATGTTTGTTTTAAACGTCATCATGTGAAAGTCTGAGGACAAACTCGACACTCAGGTAAGAATCACCACAGTTCAGACATTCAAACATTTTATTCCAATTAGAATCAGAATCGTTGTTTTTTATTGCCAAGTACTTTTACATATACGAGGAATTTGTTTTGGTGTGAAAGAAAAAACAAGGCTAAAATAATAGATAGATACTTTATTGATCCTGAGGGAAATTCTAGCAACAACAAGCAACAACAACTTATTTAAAGCACAGCTTTGTGAACCTGCTCGAGACTTCTCTCAGGTTTTTACTTCGACGAGTGTTGGAGAGAAATCTTAGTCAGATGTTTGTGAACGAGGCCCAAAGTTTGTGTGACGTTTGAATAATTGTCTGCTCAAGGAGATCAGGTAGAGTGTGTGTGTGTGTGTGTGTGTGTGTGCGTGACTGATGGGCTTTGATTACGCCCAGGTGTGTGGAGCTTATATCTACTCTGCGTCTCTGTGCTGACTCATTATCTCACCTTCAGAGGTCGAGAGATGATCTCTCTGTGTTTTCAATGCGATGCAATTTATTCCCCAAATCTCAAATCGATGGCAGTGATTTCAGTGATTATCCTTCTGGGATAACTTTGACACACTCCTGTGTCCACACCTGCGTCCCACAGACACACACACGCCTACATGTGAATACGTTCTCATACCTGCACACCATCACAGGCGCCCTTTCCCAAAAACAAAGGAGATCCAATAAAAACACTGAAATCATAATTTATTATTCCTGCAAACTCATTAGTCAGATATTGGGGGCTCGTTATAGGAAGGATAATTAATGTGACGGGTGCTTGTTCTTTGGCTGGATGGGAGTGTCATCTGCACACAAACAAAGACATTCATGGAGCAATTAGTTGCATAATTTGATTGATATTTCAGCCCTGGTTTATTCTGCTAACGGATCACATGACTCCTACTGTCAGGCTGCACGTCATCCGAAGGTTTGCATTGTTTTTATTATCTCATAATGTTGAACTTCTATAGCAGTGTGTCACTTTTAAAGTTCTGCCTCTCCTGCAAACTTAAACCATGATGGAAGAAAGGAGAAGAGTCACTTGGTGTAATTCGGTCGAGACAGGCGTCCCAGCAGGGCTAACCTAACCCTGAAGGATTTCCGTGAGACGGCCCTGAGAAGACATTGAGGCCCAGATGAAATTAGGTTGCGTTAATACGCCATGTCGTAAAGATGTCAAACAAATGGAGCAGATAAACTGTGAGTCACTCTGGTAGGCGGCCGGCCTCGAGCGCGTGCACGCCCCCGAAAAACAGGGTGCAACGTGACAATTTAATAACCTGCGATGTCACCTGGGAGCAATCATGCTGCCAGCGTGTTGCTGTTATTGTAATTATCTCTGAGCCAAACATCGTCTCTCTCTCTGCTCATACCTTGTTACACATTGAGGGATGCGACGCCGTCTCATATTGGAGCTATCTTCACTTCCAGCCGTATCCTCCTCTCATCAGCCGCTCGCTCTCCACACGTCTCGCTCGTCCCCAAAGAATCCAACATGTGGATTCCTCTTCTCTTTCCATTAATTTTCTGCCTCCTTTTTGTTCCACCTACACTCACATTATGAAACACCATCGCTTCTGTTTACGGCATCACAAACACCCGTCTGTCCACCCCCCTGATTATGAAAGCAAGGCAACAAACAGCACGACGGGTTTGAGATGGACGACGGCTCGGGGAATGTGGGCGTCGACAGAAAGGGTCAAAGCGCTCGCTGGAAACACAGACTGTATTAGAGTCATTAAAAAGTTAATGGTATGCTCATGAGCTGCTGTGGCTAAAGCTTAATGCATCAAATGATTAAAACTGACACGAAATTAATTTTAATATTTGTATAATTGAATGATTGACTCGAGCAAATGGCCTGGTGTCATTTTTCGGAGGAGAGGGCGAGGAGAGAAAGATGAAATGAAAAACAGGTGGCTGAGAGAGAATGGGTTTGAGTCCGAGATACTTTGAGAGTGTTGTGTCTGTCTGTGTGTTAGCAGAGGGAAACAGCTGAAGGAACATCGTGGTCATCATGAAAAAAGAAAAGGGTCACGTGGGAGTTTTCACGGACGGGGTAACTTTGCATCTGGCTCTGAGAAGATGTCAGTTTGAGACGGACACAAAATGTCTTCCTGCAGGTCTCCATGGAGTCTATGTTCAATCACATTCTCATTTGGGGCGAAATAGCTTCTGCTGACACAGATCTGCAGATGGTGGCTCGTCTATTCTTCCAAGAGTGAGGAGAACGCAGACAGATGGACCATTTACCGTTTACATCCTGGCAGCGCTCCGTGTTTCCATCTGACGCTTTTTCTACCCGCCGTTTCCTCAACCCAAGCGTTTTTTCTAAAAACACATTCGTCTCTCCGAGGACGGACCCTCTCCTCTGAAATCCATTCCTCTGCACATGATTGCAACGAAGTCAATCAGAGTTTTTCGGTATTTGGACTTGACGTGAGTCTGAACCCCCGGCAGTCTTTGAAATGAGCCGTCCTTCACTGGAGACAGTCCTCACAGTCTTCACTGTGTTTAGAAGGCGTCACCTGCAGTGTGCTGAAGCTTCAGCTGGTCACTTTGTTATTTTTGTAACAAATAGAGGAATTACAGTTTAAGCAGGAGACCCAGAATAACCGCTGAAGTGATGAAACGCTTCCTCGCTGCTCGCTGCAGAGGAGATGAAATCAGAGTTTGGAGACTTGATGCTCTCGGGGACGGAAAATGACCCGCCTTCTTTCCTCCTTCGTTTCTTCAGACGAGAAAATTGCTCTCCATTACATCTCACTGAGCAGTCTGGGTTGTGTATCCCAGTGGCAAATGAGCCTTTCCTTTAAGCGGGCCGAGCACATCTGGGACTGATTATTAGAAGGGCCGGCCCAGGATTATTAATCAATGACAGTAATTACCCGCCTACCATAGCGGAAAGACTCCCAAAAATTGTCTGCTACATCAAATTGACGAGGAAATTGTCTATTTGCCCTCGTGTTCGACGAGCTACTCATCTGCTGGTAGATTAATGATCAAATGAAAAAATGATGTCAAGTGGAACAAGCCTCGTCCCGTATTTATGGTTCTGCTGTCGGAGGATGTGGTGCAGAGTTACCAAAGATAGTTTAATTATCCGCACGTTGAAGTCTTAAGTATGCATTATGTCGAAAAATGAGATCACGATATGTTTGCCTGATAGACACCAGACAGTTGTGTTTACACACACCTGAAAATGAGAAGAGATTATCAGCAAGACTGTCCCGTTTTCACACCTAAAAGAGAGTCTGTGATTGGTCCATATTATCGTCTGTAGTTTCCAGAGTCAGAGGACAGTTCTCTCTCTCCTCTGCTGGAGAGTAAATACGAGCTACTGAGAAATGCTAATGTGCTTTTGTTTTCTTACTCCTCTTGTTTCCTGAAACCTATGTGTGTGTGTGTGTGTGTGTGTGTGTGTGTGTGTGTGTGTGTGTGTGTGTGTGTGTGTGTGTGTGTGTGTGTGTGTGTGTGTGTGTGTGTGTGTGTGTGTGTGTGTGTGTGTGTGTGTGTGTGTGTGTGTGTGTGTGTGTGTGTGTGTGTGTGTGTGTGTGTGTGTGTGTGTGTGTCTCGGGGCTTCATAATGATCTGAATGTTTGACACACCTGAGGACGATCTGAGGTCGTGCGAGTCTCACGGTTATTATGCAGGTCCACAGGTTCACACTAATAACGTTCAGCAGGTTAATGTGCACTCGCAGGTTTGAGGCCGGCCTGTCACAGCAGACCTCCAAAGTGTCCCGGGTTCAGACTGGAGGTCTGCGTTAGAAAGTGAATGTCCCAGAGGAGCTGGCAGATAGACGTCGAGTGTTTTCATCTCAAATCTTTTACCCAGTTTAGTTTTTCCTCCCCGGGGCGACTTCACAGTGACAGTTCACAACATTTGTGCTGTTTATTGTTTTGCTTCTCCTCGCCCTCCGTTCTTCTCCCAGCTCTAAGTATATGCTCTAAATAATGCATCATATTTAGAGAGAACAAAGAAGGGCCAACATTTAGTTTCCTCGTGTTGCTGTCATAACAAGGCCTCTTTCTATTCTAATCTTTATTCATGAAGTCAAAATATTCTTCTTTAACTTCAACTTTACACTTAAAGGGAAGAACCACTTTTTCCTCGGCTTGTATCACGAGGCCGCAGGAACTTCCTCACAGAGCCCCCCCCCCTAATGATTCCTCACAGCAGCAACAAAGAACTATTTTAATTCCTCGAACTCGATGTTTGTTTATGTTGTTTATTATTTCGTGGACATTCAAAGGAGCAGCGTTAGCCTTTGCGGCTAAGTGAAGAGGAGCCTTTAGCTCCGCCTTCAGAGTACAGTGGTGTGAACTCCCCTGCATAGTTCCTCTTCTGGCTGCAGTATAACTCATAAGCTCCGCCTCCTCCATGTTAACAGATGGGTCAAAGTATAAAAGTAAAATACACTAAAACACTTTTTTTTTTAACTCGGATTGAGGCTGATTGTTTTGTTTTATATTTGATGCAGAAGAATGAAAAAGGAGCTCAGTGAAAGGTTTACAGGATGATGCTTGTGAGGCAGATAGCTCGACCTGCAGCGCTGAACAATCTTTAGTTTTTAGATGTAAGTCTTGGGAGGATCGCCTCCGTCCTTCCTGACGGTGCAGAGTGAAGACACAACAGCAAGCCCGCATCATGGAGACACATCTGTGATTACTCTCTGATCTAAAAGCAGATACTCTGAGCACGCTCAGCCGGCTCTCTGTCTCCACAAAGGCCGAGCTCCACTCCAGCTCCACTCCAGCTCCATCACCACCACACACAGCCCTCTTATTTATTTCCTGCTCGCTGCTTGCTTCCTGTATCCAGTGAATCCATACTTCCTGTTTGCTCTGTTTAACAGCTTTTACACCCCGTGTTCCCTTTAACAGCATCGGACGCCTCTGCTTAACCTTCAGCACAAGACATTGTGAATCTGCACCACTGATTGCAGCAGAGCATCTCCAGTAATTCAGACAGTCTCGGTTGTTCGTTTGGGAGTTTCTTTAATTGTTTCTCGACGGTGGTTTGAATCATACACGAAAGTACGGACTGCAATGACAATAATAATCTTAATAACATGAGCAGCTGTTTTTCCCTTTTGACTTTGAATGTTTGCGCGAGGATCCAAGTTTTCTGCAGTGGAAGTTGGAGCTGCGTAGCGAGAGCAAACACCTCGGGGAAACTCAGCCCACTTTCAGCCCGGCTCCTTCTTTATCTCCTGCTCCCTTTCAGGACAAAACACAGGGAGTCTCTGGTGTTTACTGTAACTGCACCTGTGCTAATAATACTAATCATCAGCCTGTGATAAATCCTCCGTCTTGATAGCGCGAGGAGTCTTTCCCATGCCCTATTTAATCTGGGAGCCCGGGCCGTCTCTCTCCACTCAGCAAACACAGATAAATCACAGCAAAGTACCCTCTATTAGTAAGTGACATACAGCCCATTCTGATTAAATTACTCCCTGGAACATTATCATTCTGCCCGGCTTGTTTATCCAAAGCGCTCTTTTGTCCCGTCACATGCAGACGAGCTGACATGTCGGGATGGCCGACGGGCAGGAAGGATGTGCTGCTTTCTGCTTTCCTGATGAATTCTTCTCATGCGTTTAAAATGTCTCCTGCAGCTTCTTTCAAACATTTCAACAATGACCTGAAGGGTCATCACAAGTCCTGTGACTTCCTCTCTGCAGCGAATGTACGGATCTGATGCTGATCATCAGGTTCTCTTCAGTTCACGATGAAGAGTTTTATGTTCTCAGGTTTATTGAGTTTCTGCAGACTTCAAAAGGGCCGCGATCATTCAACACTGAATTATAAAAGCTAACACGTTTTACGAGGTTTTCCTGCACAGGTAGTGAGTTGTTAACCACGTCAGCCTTGCTTTTAACAAAATGAAATAGCCAACATGGCAGACGACAGAACAGACTGTACTTTATCTCCACCTAATGAATCAAATCAGCGCGGCGTGACTATTCCAAGGTGTTTCTTTCTCACCGCTCCGCTGGCGTTCAAGACGAGCGTGAAAGAAATCCTTTGTTGTGGGAGATAAATTAGTCGGCTTTGACTCAACTCTGACGGCAATCAAAGTCTCAGACGGACCCTGCGCTAAGTCAACAGCGTCTCCGCTGCTCACTGTTAGCACTCACATCATAAATGTCACTTTGTCACTTCCAGATGGGGGTCGACCGCAGACTTTCTCAGACAGACGGCCTTGTTTGGAGTGTTTTCAGTCTGGAACCTCAGTCACTGTCTGTCACTTATTATGGCGTCAGCTCGGGATACTTTCTCACATGTTAGATAGTTTGAGGGTCAGAATAAAACTTAGTAGTTAAAGAAGCAAGAGGGTTCATCTTTGTGCTGATTGGTCAACAAATAAATACTAAAAATCAGAAACAGTGTGAGAAGCAGAAGAAGAAACTTACAAGATCAAACAAGGTTAAATCCATTTGGATGTGCAGAGAGCTCCCCTGATAACTGCTCTCATGTCTGACAAACCCAGGGACGTCCAAAACGGCCTTCAAAGCCCCGCCTACCTTCTCTGGTCCAATCAGATCCAGAGCATTCAGGAGCAGAATCTAAAGTTAGAAGGAGGACATACTGGCTGCTGCATTGTTGTCAGAGAAGCTTCAACACAGCAGGTTTCCTTCATGATCACACAGGAAGAGAGCAGCTCTCTGATTGGCTGACTGATCACAGAGGAAGAGAGCAGCTCTCTGATTGGCTGACTGATCACACAGGAAGAGAGCAGCTCTCTGATTGGCTGACTGATCACAGAGGAAGAGAGCAGCTCTTTGATTGGCTGACTGATCACAGAGGTGGAGAGCAGCTCTCTGATTGGCTGACTGATCACAGAGGTGGAGAGCAGCTCGCTGATTGGCTGACTGATCACAGAGGTGGAGAGCCGTAATCAAACAAAGCAGTCTTTAGCAACATTACTGAAAAAGTAAAGCACCAAACCTTGAATGAATAAAAGATCACGGAGAGACCTTGCTGTTAGGATAAAAAACATTAAAAAATCTTTGTGGTTAAAATCTGCAGAATTTCCAGATTTATTAATGATTGAATAAATTGGGTTTGAAAAGGAAAGATAGGATATCAAGGAGAGGCCAGATGTTTGCTGGCATTATTTATGAGGGGAAAAGTGCCTCTGCTGCTCCGGGCTAATCAACTCGCTCTCTGGCTGCTCGCTGGTTGTAAAGAGTGCACTCTCAAGGAACAGAACAAACCTAATTTTACTGCCGCTCTATAAAAACCCAAGTAGTCCTCCATGTGCCCCTCTTTCACTTATTTGTGTTTCCTTTGTTGGCCGGCCTGTCAGTCTCCAGGCCTCTTGAGGACTGCAGTAATTTGGTAATTTTGCCTAAACGGTGATACTGTAATTATGTGGCATCAGCTGCTGAGCTGTCAGTGAGACAGCCAACGGTCATTCATCACCAGGAAACTAGAATGAGGGGGGGGGGCATCTTGACTGATCGGGTAAACACAAGCTGAATGAAAGTGAGGTGGTCCCCCCCCCCCCCCCCCCCCCCCCCAAAAAAAAGGGTGAAAATGGGAATTGAGAGGCCTTTAGAGTAATGGGGTGCAAAAGCAGCCACAGCCTGTGTGGTGGATGGGCTGTTCTGCTGCAGGGGGGGGGGGGGGGGGGGGCCTTAGTAAGACATGTCTGAGCCCCAGAGTGACAGTGATGCATGGGGAGGGGGCTTTCGGGTGGCAGATAAAGTGGGACCGCTGGAAGGTCAGGTTGGAAGTGGAATGTGGCAGCAGCTCTAATGCAGTCCTGCCCCCCCATCTGTCCCAGAGAAGCACTGGAATAATGAAGGCTGTGTTATACAGAGGGCTCATCACCCAGAGGTGGAGCACTAACACGCACACACACACACACACACACACACACACACACACACACACACACTTTTCCTCCTAATAAAGATTGAGACACCACCCCTGGGACATCATGAAGTGAGTGGACCCAACATTCGTCCACAAGCACGTCAGAAAGGAGCCTCGCTGAACAAATATTCACTTTCAGCAGAAGATTTCAGTATTTTTTTTATGTTTCACTTTTTAACATTGAAAATCATCTGCAAAAAGATACAAACAACCCTGAGAGGTTCATGTGACCCACTGACTTATCCATGGCTAAAATAAAAACATAATGACGCAGAGTGATGACGTGTCTGAATATATTTAAGCTGAAGGACGGGGATCATACTTTTTTATTGACTTTTTGATCCGCCTCCTCCATGCTGAAGCCGGCCGTCCCGTCCATGTAAACACAGCTCTGACAACAACACAGCCAGCAGGACTCCAGCTTCTCCCTCACTGTAGACAGTCAGGACTCACACACACATTCACACACATTCACACTGGATTTCTTTTCCGTATAACTCCGCTCGTTTTCATTTCCAACCCGAGTGAGTCTTTGCTTTTATTTGTGTGTTTCTTCCTCACGCCAACACTTACATCATCTGTGGAAGGACTGAGGGAGGATACCAGAGGCTCTGATCAGAGCCTTCATCCCAAACTATTGACAAGAGTCAACAGCACAGAACGTCTTACGGATGGACACGCCCGTCTTCTATCATGTTGATGTGTGACTGCTGCGATCAGGTGTAGAAATGTGAAGTTGTTTTTAAGGAGCGACTGTTTATCTGCAGACTTCCTCGCGCTGTGACTGTGACCAGCTCGTTGGCCACGCACGACACCGGAGCGATCCACGCTCACGTCTCCGTGTTGTTGTCTTGGAAAGAAAAAGCAACGTTTTTCAATCTGATGTCTTTGTTTACCTCTCGTCCAAGAGGAAGGGATAAAAACTAATTAAGCAGAGGGAGTCACAGACTCCTGTAGTGCCATTTTCACAGCTAATTATGCATGAACGCAGCCTGCCGAAGTCGTTGTTCCCCGCTCTTTGATGTTCAAGTTGCTAAATCGCTATGGTTACTTCCACTCATTAGGCTTTTAAGATTGTAAACGTTGACAGGTTTGACTGTTTTTTTTTTTCACTTCACATCCCAGAATCCCACTGCTGGAGATAAAAGGGGGAGGGGGACCTGGGTCGCCTGTTAGTGGAGTTTATCCTCCTTAGTTCTTAAATGCAGTCACATGACCTGTGTGTATCTCCACGGTTGGTTCTGTGGATTTGGACCTGCTCTGTGCTCCTTAAACACCATTAACCCTCCCATAAAAGTGCATATGGCTCCCCATAAACTCTAATGGGGAACGGGACCAACACACAGGAGTCTGTGTTCGGCTTCCAGGGGCGCCACGTTTGAGAAATAAGGAAATGAGACTCCATAAAAACGGCAAATAAAAGTTCTTTTTGACAACATTTCGGTGTTGGATGTTTCCCAGATGTGTGCGTGCCGCCGTCTAAGTGACGTCTCAATCGTCACTTAGTGTGCAGGACTCCTCGGCCCTTTAAAACACATAAGATAGATAGATAGATACTTTATTGATCCTGAGGGAAATTCAATAAATGACTCATTAAGGTCGTCAGACGTTCGGAAAGGATCCAATCTGTTTTCAAACTTTAAGAAACATTTTCATTAGAAGTCTTCATCAGTGAGCAGCAGTTCATTAGGTTTAATGTTTGCAGCTGATTCATTGTCTTGATGGTAAATCTACACTAAATGTATTTATGTGTTATTTCTTCACACAAACACCAAATCAAACGTCTTTCTTTGTTTTGTTTCTGAGCTCCAGCGGAAAAAACTGAAATAAGTCGATGTTTTTATCGAAGTGGAGAAAAAGCTCAGCATACTGACGTCACCGGCGTTCTTCACCAAATGTAGAATGTTCTCCGTAGCGTTGCCGTGTCGTCCTCCTCGCGGCCGTGGTCAACACACTGTTGTCATGGAGACAGACACGTCATGCACAGCCTGCACATCTCTGTGGAGCAGTTTGGATTCACTCTGATGAAGTTACTTCTCTTTATTATAAAGCTGCTCTTTGCAAATGAACAATAAAACAGCTCGGCACTGTGGAGCTTACTGCACAACTGTATACTGTGAATATGTGCGATCATAGCACAGGATGCTGAGTGTTTTAAATGTATTCAATTCAATATCCAGGATTATTGTGTGATCTCCTTAAAGCTGCTTCATGTGGAGATAAACTCAGCGAACAACAATCAGGGGGAAAGAAGTCGCTCTCCTCCGACGTGCGTTCAGAAAGGAAACCTGAAATTGATCCTGTAAATAATGACTGATATCAAACACGTCCTCAGGTCTGTGTGTTCGCTCTCTGACGGACGCCGGCCCGGCCCGCGGTGCGGATGTTTCCCGGGTTGTTTTCGAGGCACCGCGAGGTGAGATATGTCCTTTTATGGTGATCACCTTGAGTCCTTCCTCCGGCCGGGAGACCAGTGAGTGTAACGGATCTGCTGGGAGCCCTCAGTATGGATTTATGAAAGTGCAGAGCTGGAGGGGAGGATCAGTCACCTGCCGATGTTTTTTCTGCAGACACCAGTGAATAATGTGAAGAGAGCTGATCCGAGGCGACAGGCCGTTTGACAAACAACACCCAGCGATTGTTTCTGGCGTTTGTTACCGATCCACAAAGTTTTCTTACCCGCCGCTTCTGCAGGAACTTTGACATGTTTGATTTGTGATGGAAAGAAGCCACCGATACTGCAGCCAAGCTGTAGTACACACACACACACACACACACCATCCAGCATGTTCTGCAGCATGTGTCTGTGCTCGCTCGGGGACCAGGACGTGTCGGTAAAGGTCCCCTCCGTGTGCGCCGTGGTTATGTTGGCAGGGCGAGCAGGGGAGCGTCCGGATCAAGTTTCCCCCTCCTGCTGTCTCATTATTGACCCATCTGGTATTGTCTTTTCAATTGTTTCAATTATGATGGCACTGGTGTTGCTCAGCACCCTGGCGTCAAGGCATGCATAATTCATGCGCTACACCCCGGACTCCACTCAGAGCTGTGGGTTTGAGCTGAATGTCAATACGGCCTCGTGCCCCCGCCGAGCAGACGGTTGTCTGTATTGACAGCGAGGCAGATAAGGAGAGCTGCCAGAGACAGAGGATATGTGATGCTATCATGCAGCGTGCAAGTCAGAGGAACCCTGTCCTGTGTGTGTGTGTGTGTGTGTGTGTTCTCTGTCCTCACAGCTCGCCTGATATGTGACCTCATTATTGTCACCTCCAGAACTGAGAATCAATAGTGTTCAATTAGTCATGAACCACGACACAGCACTGTGTACGAGAGCTCAAGGGTTAACCCTGTCACCAGCAGGGGTTTGAGTTCCCCCGCCTCGGTCCTGCACGCCGGCCGAGGAAAGGTAAAAGTCAATCAACGGGAGAAAAAGTTCCAGGCGTGTGTGAAGATGGACGGAGGGCAGAACACGACATCTGTAAAATGTGACGCGAGGAAGAAGCTGCTGGTGATCGTCACAGTGTGCTCAGAGAAACAATCTGTATTCTTTTAAAGCCACGTCTCACCTGTGAATTTAAATGTCATTTTTATTAGTTCTCCGTCGATCTGAATGTTTCCTCCCCTTCATCATTATCCTGAAGACTCCTCGGTGCAGTGCTCGTGGACCCCTGTGACTCGTTCTGTATTCATTCAGCGACCTCTTGCTTCCATCGCAGAAGGTGCTCTCCTTCACTTTGGCCCGCTGGCCTCCGGCGGCGTCTCAGGTCTCCCCGCAGTCACACGAGATGTGTGCTGAATAAGCTGTCAGAGGCGTAAC
The DNA here is from genome assembly GCF_947650265.1 of Symphodus melops. Lineage (NCBI taxonomy): Eukaryota > Metazoa > Chordata > Actinopteri > Labriformes > Labridae > Symphodus > Symphodus melops. Next base: position 24,994,293 of record NC_136705.1, on the reverse strand, counting down.
GAGACAGAGATTTCACTCTGCTAAATTCATCTCCGAAGACCTCGGCCTGAAAAGAGCTAAATGACGCCTCTGCCTTGAGGGGAAAACGCCGCTCTGGGAATATTAACCCCCGCACCTCATTCAAGGGCATTTGTTTAAGTGAAAAATGTCATTTTCTGTCGCAGTGACATCAACAGACGTCTGCGATGATTGAAGTGAGGAATGCAAACGGATGCATTTCAGCTCTGAATAAAAAGGTTCCTGCTGTTGTGCAGGATGCAGCAATTATGTGAGATAATAAAATACAGTCTGTTTTGATTCTGGGTTGCATTAGATCCAAAATGACAACAATGATATCTTTAACAAGGCTAATTAACTGAATTAAGATTCCTGTTTTATTGTCATGGTGCACGGCAGCGATAGGGCAAAGCATGTCCCCGAGCAGCGGCGTGCAAACAGATGAGAACCGTTTATTAACAGATAAAAGGAGAACATTATGGATGCATTCAAAACCAGTATTTCAAGATAAAACGCAGCTTTAAGGCTGAATGAGACGAGCTGATAGTTTGACAGAGAGAAGTCTTGTTTCTGGTTTTATCTTAGCTGTTGGCTAACGTTCCTCCACCTCGCCACCTCACCACCTCGCCACCTCCCAAAGCGCCGCCTGACAGGCGGAGAGGAAGTGCTGCCTGCCAGGCTGAACTCAGGGCAGAGAGCTTCTGTGTGTAAGCGTACTGTCCAAGAAGCACTTTGGTGTGACAGGAGCCGGACTGAAACAGTGACGAGCAGTTTGGTTGGAGAGATCAAATCTGTCATTGTTGCTTTTTGTGAACACGGCTGGGCGACGCACACGGGGAGACAGCTGGACCTTTTCAGTGCACATGGATGTTATTTGTCCCTCGACCCGTCAACGTGTGCACGCTGTCTCAGAGGGAGAGCCGCTCACCAACCCAAACTCCTACACAGAGACAAAAAAGAGCTAGTTTAAAGTGGAGTCCATCCGTCCCCCCTCGTTAAGGCTCGGGCGAGGTGAAGGGCTGCACTCGGCAAATTGGCGTCAAATCATTAAGCAGAAGAGCGATGCAGATGCCAATTAAATATCACCGGCCACACCTCCACTGTCTCTGCAAACTGACCAGGCTGGAAAATTAGCTGATTTCAAACTTGTTTTTTTTTTTTTTGCAGTTTCATTATTTATATTGTCTCCTTCTGTGGGTGCTTAATTGGAATCTGGAATTTGCATTTCCACCGTTTTTAAAGGAGGATTTGTAGTTGTTGCAGTTGTCCTCGTTTGACTTCCTGAAGATGATGATGAATGTTTTGTTAGTTTGATTCCCTCTGAAGAGACGCTCCTCCATGTACGGACGGTTTGATTCCCTCTGAAGAGACGCTCCTCCATGTACGGACGGTTTGATTCCCTCTGAAGAGACGCTCCTCCATGTACGGACGGTTTGATTCGGACACAGGCTGATAAGCTGACTGTCCTGTTGTTCACTCTGTGATGATTCTGATGCAGCGTGTTTGAACATGACGCCCTCTTTCTAACCTCTCCTGTGACTGAAAACGTCTGCATGATATTTGCAGTGTGTGTCCAGCTGCTACTTCATAGATATGTGAAAGACGTAGCATCCTTAATTCAGGTTGATTTAAAACTGGGGCTGTGCACACATGGACGATGTGACATCCTGCCTGTGACGGAGGCGGTGAACACTCAGACACTCCACAGGGCGGAGGCAGAAATAGCTCAAATATGGAGACGAGGCGAGCGTTCCTCAAAGCATTGTGGAAAGAATGATTCTCCTGTTGATGTAGGACACAAAGCCAGGCCGCTGTCACCCTCTCCTGGCATGGCGACACACGCACAGCTGCACGCCGCACCCCTCCGCTCTGCCGCCGCCTGCTCCGGGGCCATCGATCGGAGCTGTCACACTTCCTCCCTGGCACAGCGCTGCCCTTCCTAGGTGTAGTCGCTGAGCAGCAGGGGGGCGAGGGGGAACGGAGGTTGTGGTGGGGTTGTTGAGGTGGTGAGGAAAGGGGGGGTGGGGGGTGGGGGGGTTGTGTGGCGAGCAGCTGCTTTCCTATGGATCGCTTCATTAATATCCCAGGGCAGAAATTTGAGGGGCCGCTGCAGACTAATTAGCCCTGTCTGACCCCGGCAGCTCCGAGAGGTCGCTCCTTTTCACTTTCTGCAGAAGCAATCCAAAACCCAGTAACCCCCCCCCCCCCCCCCCTCCCCCCCGCAGCCCACCCAACACCTATTCACCATAACTGTCAGTCTATTTTTAAGAACAGAAAAGTCTGCAAACAACACCTTCTGCTGCTGCAACCAAACTTGACAGAAGTTTTAGAGTTTCACACATCAAACAAAGTTTAACTGAAACAGGTTAATTAAACCTTTATTTTGACAGACTGTCTCTTTAAGGTGACTCACTCTGAAGACGGACCTGCGGAAACACAAGTCACATCCACGTGACAGTGAACGCTCGTCCGATGGTTCGTTGGTGATAAAACACAAAAAAATGTTTCTGTTAAAAAAGCGGCTACAGGCTCATTGTATTATTATTTTTATGACACAAAACGGAAAAGACAACTTTTTTGATCCAGTAGATGTCGCCCTTGAGCCCCAGCAAGAAACCAAAACAAAGGTCTATTAGGCCACGCCTCCTCCACACTGCAGCCTCCGCCCTTCTCCAGAGACACGCCTCCAAGCACCTCGCGTTTGCACGAATGAGTTTAACGACAAAACTGATTTGATTCATGATCATGACACAAACATCACGATGTTCCTCTTCAAGCATTAGAATGGTTTTTTTTTTTTTTTTTTTTTTTAAATTTTATTCAAACCTCTCAAGGTCACCTCACAAAGCAAAAGATAAAAACAGCAAAGTTACAATGAAATAAAAAATGATGCTGCTGTGTGTTAAACTGTCAGGCGTACCTGCCTCTGTCCGTCACTGTGTTTGCGTGATGAGCGGTGTCTGTGACGCCCGGTCAGCAGGGACAGTGCAGCACAAAGGGAGCAGTGTGTGTGTGTGTGTGTGTGTGTGTGTGTGTTTGGTGCCAGGACACAAGGAGCCGTCCCTCATTAGTATCATCTGTTTCCCCAGATGGCAGGGTGAGATTCAGAGGGGGGCTTGATGAAAGGACTCGTCCTGCAGGGTGACACTCACTCTGCAGAGCTCGGCGCTCTCGCAGGTGATACGGGGGCTTTAGAAGGATCCAGAGTCAGAGATCCCTCCGTGCTGCCGTGCACCCGCTCTGCACCCCGATGACTCCAACAGAAAAGTTAACTCAAGAACTCCACGCTTCAACTTGTTACTGAAGTGCAAACACTTTGACACCTGTTATTATCAAACACAGATTTACCTCTCACCCTGGAATATTTCCCTCCAACACTCTCAGAAGCTTCATGAATCACGGCTGAAGATTGTGAATGAAAGTGGAAGCTTTCCCCGCCGAGGCCTGCTAGGCAACGGCAGCTTCCGCGAGACGGAAAGGATAATGAGCGCTTTCACATCGTAGCATGAAAACTCACCAAACGGCCCTTACACCAATTAAGAGCTTGTTCTCTGCTGGAGTGGCCATTTGCAAATCTGACCTTCCAATTATTTTCTCATTCTGGTCGTGATTTTGTCACCTCGTGGTGGCCGCCCGGCGCGCCGGGGAGAGAGCTGCGGTTCACCGAGATGACATCCAATGACGACGTGACGCCACCTCAGTGATGCTACCTCTCTGTGGTGTTACCTTCAGATTCTAACTCACCATAATTGAAACAGAAAACACACATTTCACTTATATCTTTCCAAACACTTTGCTGAAATATGTCGGATTTTTTTTGTGCCCCCCCCCCCCCACACACACACACACACACTCACTGAATATCTCTCTGCGTGGCGGCTGAGGCGGAGGGCCGATGAAACAGTTTTGGGTAAACGTGGTTTAAGACTTCGGGTTAAATGAAAGCCGTGCAGGAAAAAGCTCGGAGCTGCAGCTTGAATATTTATTCTGACGGCAGGATGTCGTGCTCAACGTCTCATCCTTCACATCTTTCTGCCTTCGGATGACTTCCCTGCTTATTTCTCTCAAGGTCGGAGGGGAAACAGAAAAAGCACGGTGAGAGAGGGCGATGATTTTAGAGGAAGCTCAGGGTTCTGTCAGACGGCGAGTAATGACTCCATTAGCATTTTCAGCAGAGCAACCCGGGAACAAATTCATAAACCGGAGATTCTGAACGCAGTTATTATAAAGACGGCAGAAAAAACAAAGACGGAAAGAATCAACAGTGGGATCGGGTCAGTTCAGAAACTGAAGGATTCAAACTGCAGATATCCACATCCTCTCAGACCTGCTCCTCGCCGCGCCAGACGCCCGCCACGCTCCGCCAATGAACGCCGAGCAGGTAATCAAACTACAGACACATTAAAAGTAGGACAGCTGGATGGTTATGAATGCACCGTGGCGAGGAGGAAGTCGGTGGTCAGATATGTGGCGTGGGAACAGTTCTCCAACCTGTTTGACTCATCGTGCTCCGACTGATCTGTGTTCATCAAGACGAGAAACCTTAATAAGAACTCAGTTCTGTGTGTGTGTGTGTGTGTGTGTGTGTGTGTGTGTGTGTGTGTGTGTGTGTTCATATCCTAATTCATGACATCAACTCTGCACACTAATCACCGTATATCAAAACCCTGATTTTCTCTGATTACACCTTCTTGATATAAAAACAAGAGAACACGGGGGACACAGAGACAGACAGAGACAGACAGAGAGAGAGAGACAGGGACAGACAGACAGAGACAGACAGACAGGGACAGACAGGGACAGACAGACAGGGACAGACGGGGACAGACGGGGACAGACAGACAGAGACAGGAACAGACAGGGACAGACAGAGACAGGAACAGACAGGGACTGACAGACAGGGACAGACAGAGACAGGAACAGACAGGGACAGACGGGGACAGGCAGGGACAGACAGACAGAGACAGGAACAGACAGGGACAGACAGAGACAGGAACAGACAGGGACAGACAGAGACAGGAACAGACAGGGACTGACAGACAGGAACAGACAGGGACAGACAGAGACAGGAACAGACAGGGACTGACAGACAGGGACAGACGGGGACAGGCAGGGACAGACAGACAGGGACAGACAGGGACAGACAGAGACAGAGACAGGGACAAGCAGAGGTTTGTAAAGGTGTGTCCTGTTGTGCAGCAGCTGCTGTTCATAGAAGGTGAAGCTGAAATGAAGCAGCTGCTGTCCTGTCCCTGTGTTTTTAGAGGAAGTCGTCTCATGGCCTGTGCACCATCTGCTGAAGGAAAGCAGACAATCAAAAAATAATATCCTCATCACGTTCAGTCTGTTTGCTTGTTTTTGTCTCGTTTTTGCCTTTGACAAAAGCGCCGGTGCAACACTTCTTTAAAGATTTAAAGCGCAGCGCCCGGAGTCGGGCAGATTTATAATTCTGCTGCATATTCAGCACACTTCCTTTTCAGCAGAGTACATTATGAAACAGATGGTCCCTTAGCAACCAGACACTTTGATGTTAGATGATGTCTGCTCTCTGACTGGCTGTGTCATTTCACCGAAGCTTCTGATGTGCAATGCACCAGGGCCCCAGTCACCATGGCGCACTCAGACCGCCGTTTTGACGGAGCCGAGGAGGAGCGAGAAGACGACTGGATGTGCACTCTGCAGATAATTAGCCTGACAGAATTAGTGTGTACTTGCAGTCGGCTCATTTCCTGGCACCAGAGGATGAAACGAATTGAACAAATCAGGTCATAAATGTTAAGTTTGTAGTTCAGCGGTGAAAGCGACTTTGTGCTGCGTGAGGACGATCCTGGTTCAGAGCGAAGACGAGTGAAGCGTGACGCCTTCTCTGCAGAGATGATTAAACTCATGAAGATCATGAAGGACAACATGAGGAGGGGGGGGGGCTGCACATGAAAGAGCATTGAATACGCTTGTTGCCTTGTTAAAGGGACCCTCGGCAGGGCTCAGGAAGTGAACTGGCACCTCTCAAGCAGAAGAGAAAACCTCGCCATGAAATTGTCCCGCCCACTTTCTTTACTGCTTCTGGCGGCCGTGAAAGCAGGAAGTTGAATTCGATGTACGGAAGCAGGATTTGAGAGATGATCCCGCCCCCTCGGTGGATCTTCAGCGGCTCATCGCGCACGCTCCAGGCGGCCCCTCCGCTTGTCCCGTGGTTAGCGGGCGACACTCATTACATCCTTTAGCGAAGCGGCTGGATGGAGCTCGGCGTTACTGCCGGTCGAAGCACTTCTCCGAGAACTTTCATCTCATTTCCGCTCCCTTTTATTGTGTTATTGATGGAATTATATGAAAGCAATATCTCTCCGCACGCCGCTCCTTGTGCGGTCTTTGTGAAAGATGAGATTCTGGCATTAAACCCACCTGTTTCGCCTCCAGTCAGTGTGTGTGTGTGTGTGTGTGTGTGTGTGTGTTCTCACATGCATTGGTATATATTTGAAGGTGTTAGTAGACATTAGAGCAGGCATGAGTGTGAAATTGACCCCCGCCCTGGGAGATCAGCGAGGCTTATTCGTCCCCAGAGACGGCGAGCGGCCACCCACACGTTAGCAGCTGTATTTATCTGACAACAACATGAATCTACACTTCCACCTCACACACACCTTCTCCTTGTTTTGGGATGCTATTGTTAGCAGGGTTTTATTTGTTTAGCCTTTTCTTGTATGCTGTGTGTTTATTTTTAGACGGCGGGCTCGTCTTTTTTTGTGCATTGTTTTTCAATTACCTCCCTTTAATGAGACGTCGTGAGCTTCGACAGCTGCAACAAAGAGAGCGGGAGAGGAAGTGGGAATAATGAGAGCGCTGCCCAAAGAGCAGTAATCCTAAAGAGACGTGACGGAGAAGGAACACAGAAGCAGACGGGGACGAGGCTCGTTGACCTCGGCCTGCTTTTCCTTTAAACACGGGCATGGACAGATTCCTTCATGTATGAGGAGACAGATGGCGGATGACCTGATGGTACGGTCTGACCCTCCACGCCACAGGTCTCCAGTTGTAAACGGTCAGATGTGGTCCGGTCTCTCTGTTGGTTCTGATTGTCCTCGTTGATGTTCATTGGAACACGCTCCGTTCAGGTTTTGTAAACCTACATGTGGGCGATGAGATCAGATCTTGAGGTCTTGTTTAAAACGCTCTGTAACCTCTCAGGAAGGTGTTCAGCCGGTTCTGACGGGTGGGTCATCGGGTTGTACTGGATCACTGGACTCATTCTCTTCAGGGCACCCGTGTGCCACACACACTAAACTCCTGTAACGGGACTACGAGCTGCCTCTGAGTCCCGGTGAGTCTGCAGGCGGGGAGGATGGTGACGTGGATACGAGCGGTGCAGTCATCGTGAAGCTGCTTCAGGCTCCTCTCAGCCTCGCAGTGCGTTCTGAACACACATGTCCAAACGTCAGACTCCTCTGAGGTGTGACAGGAAACTTTTAGAGGCGTGCAAAGTTCTTGTATATTGTGACTTCTTTAAGTGCATCATTTGTACCGTACAGATGCAGCCGAGCTCCGTGTTTGAACCCTGACGTGAGGCTGTGTCGGCTGCGGCGGCCATTAAGATGTCGGAATAAAAGGTCTGTTTCCTGACCGACTCAGTGCGTGAGGATGCTTTATGAAACTAGCATGTGAGCTAAATAAAGTTTGCGTGTTTCAGCCACAGGAGCGAGCTGGGAGTGTGTTTCTCCTCCGCGTTGATTGCATGTGATATTCATCAGCTTTAATGAGACGCCGCTGACCTTTCATAAGTCTCTGAAATTAAACATTTTACCGCAGCGTTTGGTGTGTTCTTAACCAAATCAAAGTTTTCAGTGATTGGAAATGAAGCTGCTGTTGAGCTGAACAGAAGACGTCGAGTCGAAAGGCTGGACGCCCACACGACTTCGCAGGCCGAGTTTCAACAACAGGCAGAGAGAGAGAGAGAGAGAGAGAGAGAGAGAGAGAGAGAGAGAGAGAGACAGAGAGAGAGAGAGAGAGAGAGAGAGAGAGAGAGATTCAATAATTCATGGTGGGGAATGTGCCTGGAGCACGGTTACATTTTCATTTGGAGAATATTCATGTTCACTTTATATTTATTTGTGTGTCTGCATACATCAGTGCATGTGTGAGCGCTTGTTTACGCTCAGTCGAGACGGACAGCTCGTTTAATTATGACGAATTCTTCGACTTTCATGGCTTTATGTATTCATGTGTTTGTGTCCAAGTGTTTCACTTTTAGTTTCACTTCTTTCGTTCGGAGGCTGCTCAGAGTCAACTGACGTTTCTGTTGTTTCCATTCAAGAAACGACAAAGTGAACCTTCTGCGTCTGCAGGTTTCACGCTGATGCTTCTTCCTTCTTCGGACTGAAGGCGTTCTCTGTTCACGTCTGATCATCTGAATCCCCTCATCATTGTCATGCAGGAGCTGCCGTCACCCAGGTAAAAGGCATTCAGGCTGCTGTATTTCCTGCAGATTGCCTTGAAGATGATGATGTTTTTTAAGGAGCGGCTCTCGTGTAGCGTGATGAAGCAGCGCCCCTCTGATGCGATGTGGAACACGGCGGGATGGGACTCGTGGCGTGTTGCTGGTTAAAGAGGCGGATTACCCGTTGGAGGTGTTTCTGTGTTGATTCCTCCTCCCTGAGAAGCCATTAGCCCTCGGGGGCAGCGACGAGGTCTGCCCATTATTCAGGGACAAGGTGGTGGAAATGGAGAGGGATAAGACACAGTGTGCTCAGGGCCGAGCCGCTCGCTCCTCTGACCTGCTTCTCAGATGGCTTTTCCACACTCTCATAAAAGCCATTGCGCTGCGTTTTAGAGAATAATAGATTCGCTGCCTCCTCCCCGAGAAAACTATTTCAGCTTTGTAATTCCTTGGCAGCGGGGCATTTCTTTGAAGGTGACTTCACAGCAAGTTTTCTTTGTGCACCTCACAAACGCCGATGAGAAAAAAATCAAACGCTGCCTTAAACAGGGGCAGCGCGAGCACGCCTGCTTCTGTCGCTACATCAAGCCGTGAGAACCATACCGCCGAGGAAACGATGTGTTTGAAGCCCCGGAGGTCTGCGAGGGCATGTCCACCGCTCTCTCATGCTTTCATCACGACCACACTTGACCTTTTGTTTGCCACTATACCTGTTTGCACCTTTAATTCATCTCCATCTATATTCTGCTCCAAGCTGCAGAAAATGCTTCCGAAAATACTCGATGCCTTCATCAGGGTCCAAACACATGCTCACTCACTCTTCTGTCTCAGCCCGGTCCACGGTGCACCCCACCTCTCGACCAATGGCGGCTTGGATCAGCTCCATCCACACGTGACCCAGCATGGGAGAAGCGATGAAGAGAGAGTCGGTGGATTGATTCTCCTGCAGAGTCACATGGTCGAGCTCCCTGCACGTCTGCTGCTAAATGCATGTTTCACAACGCTTGTTAAAGTGTTCTTTGTGTGCATAATGCTCGATGACCTCACACGACTGTTTGACCACAGTCCGAGCGGCACGTAGCCGATGGCCATACGAGCTGTGGGAGCCAGCTCTGCAGAGAGGAGACCTGAAGACTCCCACGCACCTGAATCGCACAATTCTTAGGCACAGGAGACACTTTGTGTGTGTGTGTGTGTGTGTGTGTGTGTGTGTGTGTGTGTGTGTGACAGTTCATTTTATTGTCAGCACAGGACGTTGTAAAAGAGAGAGAGCAGCGTCTGCTGGCCTCACAGGTCGCAGCCTGTCTGCACGCTCTGATGCTCGGACGCTGTCACCTCTCACACACAGTTAGTCCGTCTGGATAGTCAAGCTGCATCCCACCGTCTCACCCTGACACGGGGACATATTTGACGGTTGCACTCTTGCACCTCTAAAAGTAGAGCACAGTTAAAGTCTCAGTAACGCCCGTATGCCTGGCATCACTCTGCTAAGCCCCGCCCATCGAATAACAGCAGCAGCTCGTTCTCACCAAGGACCCAGAAGAAGCTTCAGCACGTCTGTGGATGTGATCAAAAGGAGTCATTTCCTTAATGTCGCAGGGATCAGCTGTTCCACTCTGCCATGAGCTCGCTCCATAAAGCGTGTTTCTTGGTGCTCCGCCTCCACGCGCGAGCAGCGTGAAGGTTCTGAACAAAGACTCCGAATACGAGAGAGCACTTCAAAGATCACGTTCCCACTCGGATTTATCATCCAGTACAAGTCGGTCTCGACCGGTTCTCCGCCGCTGAGACGTGTTTTCTTATTTATTGAAATATTATTGTGAGTTGTTGCCCCTTTAAGCTGCAGGCGCTCGGATAAGGAGCTTAGGCAAACATCACCTGCTGCTCTGCCTCCTTCTTTCTATTCTAAGTAGCATGCTCACTGTGTTTATAAGAGAAAACACACCACTCCTGTTCCCCCCACTCTAATACCAGGGGACCCTGAAATTGCTCTTATTAATCAGAGCAGTGATAATGAGCAGTGAGTAATAACCATGGGTGGAGGCCGACGCTGAATGCAATGAGACGGGGAGAAAAAGCGAGCCCGCTCCCCCTCGAGAGGAGTTTATTTGAGATTTGAATGTTTCCTCGCTCGTCCCCCGGAGACCCAGTGAGGGAGTCTCTGCCGCTGACCTTACCGTGCGTGAGTGCAGAACCTTGGCTCCTCCCCCTTCTGCATCCTCCTCTATGATAAACTGCCTGACAGGCAACATGTGTTGAATGGGAGGAGCCTAAAACACATCCACAGTTCATGTTTGGGGTAAAAGGTGCACGTCGGCCTCCTGCTGCTTTAATGTGTTGGCTCTTGACACAAAACAGAACTGACGTGATTGCTATGAAAACATGACATTCCTTTTCTTCTCACAGACAGTTTTGCACCATCAACCCCCCCACAGTGCTCGTCTAACCGATAAAACTCTCACTCACAATCTCCCGCTGTCATCTTCTGGATCTGCTCGCTCGCTTCCACATTCTAAAAGTGCCTTCAGCTATTTTTTCTTTCTCCTTCCTTCGTAGCCAATATTGTTGTTTGCTTTGGTCGGCGGTCTCTGTGGTTGGTCATGGTTTGCCTCCTCGGTACGCGCGCGCACACACACACACACACACACACACACATAAACACACACACACACACACACACACACTGGTGTGAAGTGTGAAGAAGTAAACAAAACAAAGCTGCTGTCAGTGAACGTGTGTCTCGTACAGGCAGTCAAGTTTCACTGGCAACACACACACACTGACACACACTGACACACACTGACACACACACACACACACACACACACAACACACAGCTCATTTTATCTGAGCGTTTAGTCCCTAACATGTCTTATCTTTACATTTAAGAATTGGCAGCTCGGTTATTTTTGAAAGCACATGATTAAGTTGAGCTCAGGTTTGCAGCCTCCTTTTCCTTGCATGTGTGTGCGTGGGTGCGTGTGTGTGTGTGTGTGTGTGTGTGTGTGTGCGTGTGTGCGTGAGGCTTTTTTAGATGCAACTTGTGATTGATGAGCTTTTGATTGGAATTGCGAATGAGACACTTTCATTACTGTCTGTCGAAGTGCATCCTGTTAGGCTGCAGTAAAGTCTATGGCTGACTGTGAGCGTGCACATGTGCGTGCGTGTGTGTGTGTGTGTGTGTGGGTAGAAGAGAGAGAGAGAGAGAGAGAGAGAGAGAGAATGGCATCGCTTAATGATGAGACCCACTTAATGACATTTCTCATTTAGTTTGCACCACAGCCGCGGCTGCTCGGAGCCTGGGGGATCTGCAGGCCCAGATCACTTCTGTAAATGAGGCGTCTGATGACTGACTTGTGACGAGCTTCTCTTCTCGCTTATAGAGACGAGAAATCGGGCCGATGATCTCTCCTTCACTCTCATTGAATCAAACCATTAGTCAAAACCGTGTACACAGCAGGTGGAGGGGAGGGGATCGGAGGAGGCGATGAAACAAACAAATAAACAAAACAAATACAGTAAAGGAGGCTCTCGAGTGATCGGAGCTCCACCCACCTTCAGCGAGGTCATCTTGCCTCCGCCGTCCCACAACCACCGCCGTCCTCGTTCATGCACGGCCTGCTCCGACCTCCACCTCAGCGGCGAGGACGTGTGGACGAACTGAGAGTTTCCTGAGTCAGAGCGAGCGGCGAGCGTCTGTAATGAGACGAGTGTTTTTTTTTTCAGATTTTAATTTGATTATGTTTAATAATTTGATGAAGCAAAGGTCCCTTCATTACGCCTCCTGCTGTGAAGGGAGCCTCGTAGTCACCACGACGGGAGACACGTTCAGCCCGCTCATCTATCCAGAGGCTAAGTTAGCGGTTAGCAGTGACACAGATGCATTGTGGGACGGCTAATGATTGTTCCACCTTCTTATTAGTAGTGCTGCCTGATGTGTTTGTAAAATAGCTTTCATCACTTCCTCATATCGAGCACGCCTGACCATTAGCTCCTGGCGGTCTCCTTTTTTTTTTTTTTCTTTCACGTCACATCCTTCGCTGTTTCGTCCGGGTCACCTTGGCGCTGAGCAGGCGAGCGGCGCCTGCAGCAGCTGTGATTAGAAAAAATGTTTATCGGTAAATTGATGTTTCTTCCACAGAAACAAACAGCACGTCGTGATTACCACGCAATTAGTGCGAGCCAACTCATTTGTTTCCACGTCTAGCCTCAGGTACTTCTCTTTGTTTATGTTGCTTATTAAAGAAAAAAAGGACTGAAAGGCTTCGACGCCAGACGGCGAGGAGGAGTTTTCTCTCTGTATGCTTCACCAGGCTGCAGGTGAGAGTGATGAAGGAAAGCTAACAGGAAGTGAAATTCTTTGTTAAAACAAGCCGGTCAGTGTGAATTATCTGATGACATCATGTTTAACCAAAATGTCAGGTGTTAGCGTCTGTTGTTGGTTCCTTCAAAATAAAACTCAGTCTTTTCTTAAAGTGAAGCTGCTCCATTGTCCCTTCAAAATAAAACTCAGTCTTCTCTTAAAGTGAAGCTGCTCCATTGTCCCTTCAAAATAAAACTCAGTCTTCTCTTAAAGTGAAGATGCTCCATTGTCCCTTCAAAATAAAACTCGGTCTTCTCCTAAAGTGAAGCTGCTCTTTGTCCCTTCAAAATAAAACTCAGTCTTCTCTTAAAGTGAAGCTGCTCCTTTGTCCCTTCAAAATAAAACTCAGTCTCCTCCTAAAGTGAAGCTTTGTCCCTTCTGGGCCTCCGTACATGTGTGACTGTGTCTGCAGAGACTCTGTCCTCTGACTGGATTTTACTCTTCTGATTTGTTCTGGTTGACTCGGGACGTTTGTGGGCGGAGCTGGTGTGTTTCCTCCAGCCAATGAGAGTGCAGCAGGTGAGTTTAGGAGTGAATACAGCTCAGTGATTGGAGGAGATTCAAAGCGGTGAATATGACGGACGTGGACGTAGCAGCAAAGAAGAGAAAATCTAATCAGAGTGAGGAGAAACAGCGAGAGGAGAAAGCTGCTTCTAAAAGCAGGCTGAACCTTGTGTTGGACGTGGAGCTGCTCTACTTCCTGTTGGACAGGAAGCTGACAAACACTGGCGGTTAGCTTGTGCTTGTGTGCGTTCGGGACTTTTTCAAACAAACCCAATTTCCAGACTTGGTGCGTACCAGGACTTGACAAACCCAGGTCCCTCCAGACTCGACGGCCCTGCAGTCTCAGCTTCACGGCCAGCATGAGCCAAGACTCCGCCTACAGTTCAGTGTTAGAATTACACTCATAAATACAACCACTCAGTGTCAGTGAGTGACGAGACAAAGAATAGAAAACATGAGTTTTGGCTCCATCAGTCATCACACTTTGTGTCGGTGAAGTGAGACATTCATTTGTTCCAGCAGGAAATGATGCTTTCACACTCGAGGCGGATCCTACAGAAACATAACCATCGACCCTGAAACAAAAGGTGGAATTATTTCTTGAGAATGGGATTATTAACTCGTGCATTAGCTTGATAAGCTGCCCGGTTGAAATCGGCAGCATTTGCTTTATCTCTTGCTTCCGTCTGAGCTTGTGACAGTGTGGGACATTGTTCATTCACGACAAAAGAATCTGGCAATTTAAGAACAAATATTGAGACTCGAGCGATTCCTTCGAGCTGCTTCTTCTGCTGTTGTAAAAAATCCTTAATATTTGGATGTTGTTTAATTGCATGACTGGGGATGCAATCAAAAGCGTTCTCTGCAAATACAACACAGCTGTCAGTCACAGCGCGGCGCGTGATGTGCGAACATGCAGTTACAAAGATCCTGACTGCTGATTGTGGTGTAAAAAATGACTGATCGAGACTCTCTCCCCTTTAATTATCTCTCCGTTAATCATCACTCTGATGTGACTCGTCTCTGTTGTGCAAAGAGAAGTATCTTTTGTTCACAAGTTTTCAGAAAGCAGTGGAAGCGTATCTGTGCCTGTTTGGTTTTCAGGCTTTTTTTTTTTTTTTTGGAGCGACTTGGCAGAATGGTTCGTTTTTTCATCGCGCCCCAATCATGCTCATCTCAAAGCCACAGAGCCCTCATTGCTTAAATGATACCTGCAGCGTGATTGGATCAGTTGATTTAGATTCAACTAATAACACAGTTCAGATTACACACACACACACACACACACACACACACACACACACACACACACACAGATACACTGTGTGTGTTCATGTTAAAATGAGAAGATACAACATGACTGTCACCTCTGCTCGGCTTTTTTATCAGTCAGAGATGACTGAATATTTCTGTTATTCTTTTGTTTATCTTGGCCTCAGGTCACGGTGTGTGTGTGTGTGTGTGTGTGTGTGTGTGTGTGAGACGACATGCACTATGTACACTTGGCATGCAGCCATGTTCCTCTGTGTCCGTGTGTTTTGGGGTGTTTTTGGGAATCGATTCTGTCAAAGTGTGTGGCCTGTATCTGTTTCTGAGAAACACAAACAGCCTCCCACTGGGGTTTTCTCCTCCCTGTTTTCTCTCTGCAACAGAAGAGTAGAAGCCCATCTCTGCTGCTATCACTCTGACAGAGCATCAAGTAATCCTCCCCTCATGAATGCTATCCCCTTGTGTCCTGTGCATAAAACCGATTTCATCTCCATTTTCTCCCCCCTCTCGCCCTGATGAGTTGTATGACTGCAGGCTTCTGAGTCTGCCTCTTGTCATGTTGGAGTGATGCAATCAGCCTTGTGTTCTCCATGCTTTCTATTCTTCTGCAGGAGAGAATCGCCTCTAAACTACCTGCCTGCGTAACGAGCTCACACCATCGTTTGACGGAGATGCAATCTGCTGCAGAATACTTTGTTCACTTTTATTTTGTTGAGTTTGTTTAAAACTGACCGACACAAAATATTCCACATTCTTTCACATTTGAAGATGTGAATATTTAAGGATACTTTGATGGTTCAGTTGTGCATCCAGCAGCTGTTTGATTTGATTTTATACTTTGGTTTCTCTGCTGAAAAACGTCCCGTATAGTTTATTCAAATTCCAAATAATAAAACTATTATAAACTTTAACGATGTGGAAGATCCAACGGTAGAGGGACCCAGACCAGGATCTGTGTTTGCTTCAGCCCTAAGCCCGGTTTAATCAGTGTGAACTCAAACATACCAGGTGGTCTCCGGCACAAACGAGTGGGCTCAGCACGGGGCTCATTTCATCCCGGGTGGACGAGCTGCACGCTAAATGTGGAAGTTGGAAGAGGGTCTCATAAATGACACAAACATCCACAGATGACGCTGTTGTCAAAGCCCGTGCATACTGCCCCCTGCAGGATGAGCCTGTAAACATACGTTGATGTACTCGGCACATAGCGGTGCTACGGATGTTAGTTAGCTGCCTTTATTGTCTCCCTCAGGACAAATAAGCTGTGGACACATAAGCTCAACACAAACATCTGTATACAGACGCAGAAACACAATGCACAGCAGGAAACACCTTTATTTGGTTAAACAGGCTGTGAATGTTTTATTTTCAAGGCTAACAGACAACAACACGACCATAAATACTCTCTCTCAATGCAGCTTCTCCAATAAACCTGCAATCCTCTAAAGTCTAAAAATAGCCACGTCTCCACTTCCCGGCTGCCTTTCCTTAACGATGTGAGTGTGCACCTTCACTAGTCTTATCACAAGCTTCCTGCCAGTGGAGGTCAGGCTGCAGAGGGCACGGTGTCACAGTTTAACTAGCTCGTCTCCTGGCGGCTCTTCTCGGTGATTTGACCTCACAGTTTGGGTGTGTTTAGCATTCTGTGCATGTCGGGGAACAAATCCACCTTCGGAGCCAAAAAAAGGTAGTGCGGTTAAAAAGACGGAGTGCTGTGTGTGAGCGCTGCGGGGTCGGAGTCTAATGAGTAGATGCACGCAGCTAAACCCGGTTTTAAACCACGTTCTGTCTGCTGATCTGTGATTCTTTTTGGAGGAGAGTTTTTCTTCTTTGAGGCAACAAAATGTGGGAACAATTTCTCCGACATCATCAAACAGCTCCTTCAGTCAAAACCAACAGACAGTTACTAACATCAAGCAAATCCTCCCATATAAAAAGCTTCATTTAGTCACTTCTGCTCGAGAGTTAGCTGAAACCATTTATTGATTTTTAAAACATTGCTGCTCTTCTTGCAGATTTTTCTGGAACAAGCTGATCCAAGGTCTTACTCCTGACAAGTAATATTACAAACACTGTCAGACGACTATTTTTAAGAGCTCCCAGAACTTTTGAATCCCCCAGTGCAGAGTTTGTTTTTTTTGTGAAATGTCAGCCCCCCCCCCCCCTCTGTTGCAACAAAGCCTCGTTCCTTTACTGATCTGCTGCACAACAACAACAACAACATGACCTGAGTCGTCACACTCGACTTGCACTGGCAAGAACAAACCATTTCTTTTCTTTCCTTTACCAACTGGTGATACATTATAGAAGAAGACCAGCGTTTGTGCCCCTGCTGATTCTTCCCTATGACTCTAATTCTTCCGATCTACAGGAGGTTGGTACCCACTGTGAACCCTCTCATGCATGTGAACGCTCCTCGCATGTGTCCTCTCTCTCTTCCATTTCTCCAGATTGATTTTTTTTGCTTTTAACCTCGGCGTGCTCCATCCTTTCTCCTGCTCCGCCACACGACACAAACAAGTCAACACAGAAACAGCGACAGTTACTTGAAGAAGTGATACGCTAACTCTTACAGTGCAGCAAGAGGGTGTCATATTTCATCATCAATCTTTGAGTAGCGCCAATTCATAAGAAGTGTTATGTCGGGACGCTTTGCAAAGAGCAGCTAAATGACCTTACTTCTTCTTCTGACATGACAAAGACCTGATCCATCATGAGCACTTTCACAAAGCAGCAAAAGTTACACTGGTGATTTAAAGAGGCAGATGAAACAGACTGCGCCCGGCTTGGATTGGGAAAGTGGGAGATGGGAAAAGCTGCAGGAAGAGGGATAGGTATTTCACTGCGGGGACGTAAAATATCTCTTAGTGTGGCCGAAGGGTAACACAAGTTCCTGCTTCAAAACTGCCTCTGAGAGGATCCATTCTCCAAATCCCCCAAACGAGATCGTCCGAGTCGGCCCTTTCTCGACCTTTCCTCCCGGTCAGCACATTTCTCTCTGCGCTGGGAGGAAGAAGCCATTCTGCCGGCTGTCACCACACGCAGACTGATCCTGTGCTTCTCTTGTCCGGATGATGGATCTGAAGTAGTCAAAGAGTGCTGACTCCTCACTGACCACCTCTCCCTCCCCGCCGCATGTCGGCTCCCTGGCCCAGCACACAGGGTCGCCGTGATGGATAGGGGCATCCATCGCTCAGCCGTGCCCCCCCCCCCCCCCCCCCCCCCCCACCCTGCAGGGCCTTTATCAGTCAGGCCTCTGGTGGCAGCTTGACACGGCAGAAAAAGACAGGCAGGTAAACACGCCGGCCATATTGTTGCGGGTTTACCCGCTGTCATCACTCCGGGGTCATTTACAGTTTAGCAGCAGGTTCAGAGGGAGGCTCCTGCTGATGGATGCGCTTTTTCCTCCTCTTTTCTCATGCGGATCTTTCATTAGCTTTCCAAAGATAAGGCTCATGAAAGGATTTCTATTAGTTTTATAATATGGCTCTGATTAATGCCATGTTTAGATAGCGGAAGGCTTAATGAATTTCATAGTGCATCCGAGGTCTTCTGCCCTCCCGGTGCCTTTAATTATTTAAGCTGAGTTCAGTCCTGTCAGGAGCGAGACTCTTTTCTTCACCGTCTCCCTCTTTCTACCCCTTAATGCTTTTCTGTTTTGTCCACTAAATCGGAACCGAGCCAGATGGTAAATTGCTTCGGGTGGTTTCAGTTTCCCTCAAGAAAGTCGCAAAGAAGCAAAACACAAATAAAGGTCTGGATGAAACAGACCTGGAGCAATTAGGCTGCCTGTGGCCTGATAAGACTGTTGAAGTGCTTGATTTCCATCGGGATTGGAGGAGAACGTGTTTGTAACAACCATGGAGGTAATGGGTGTCATCTTTTTTTTTTTTTTCCTCGCAGGCTGTTGCTCAGAGGAAATGTGATGTAATAGCTGGTCTTTTTAGCCTGTCAATCAGAGTAATCTGCATGAACACACGTAAACACGAGAGGAATCACTCACTGCTCCCTGCAATGAATCTCAGCCCCGACCCTTTCTGTCTGAAGTTTGTGCTTTGTGCAAGCATCAGATTTAACATTGATCAGTTTGTACATCTTTATTTAAGTGCGTTTGGACACCTAGCTGGGGCACCTGGTATTGCATCTGTTTCTGTCTGCAGTCGTAGCATCTAAACTTTGAATATAGACATATATATGCATATATATGTATGACCCTGTAAGACCTGATCAGACTCTGTCTTCTGTTACATCCAATCATCTCGCCTCTTGGCACATCTTATTCACATTGCAGAAGTGTTCCATCTCTATTGATAAGAAGGAGGCGTAAAGCACAGCGCCCTTTCCACTGCAGCAGGAGCCCCTCAGGGTGTCTCAACGGGAGACGTCATTGTGCCCAGGCGAGCTCATTCTCACCTCATCCATTCTCCAGGTTTAATCCAGGCTGCGTGTCACAACGACTCGCCATCACTCACGTCTCCTCATCCCTCTCAAACGATTAGCGCTGAAGGTAAAGTGACACTTAATTGGTCTGTTACCAGTTTACGGCAGTCAGCGTCAATTACCAGCCTGAAATCAGGACTGACTGGTGCTGTCTTTGATTTTTCAGAAGCTGACATAAAAGTGACACACTGAGTCACTGTGGCTCTCTCTCTCTCTCTCTCTCTCTCTCTCTCACTCTCTCTCTCTCTTTCTCTCTCTCTCTCTCTCTCTCTCTCTCTCTCTCTCTGTCTCTCTCTCTCTCTCTGTCTCTCTCTCTCTCTCTCTCTCTCTCTCTCTCTCTGTCTCTCTCTCTCTCTCTCTCTCTCTCTCTCTCTCTCTCTCTCTCTCTCTCTCTCTCTCTCTCTCTCTCTCTCTCTCTCTCTCTCTCTTTCTCTCTCTCTCTCTCTCTCTCTCTCTCTCTCTCTCTCTCTCTCTCTCTCTCTCTCTCTCAGATTTGTTTTTCTCCCCACAAACACGATCACAGCGAGAGGAAACACTGACTGACGTTTACTCAGAGCGCTGCTACAGATTGTAGTTGTGAAAAACACGTGGCGTTGGGACGACAGGCGGCGGGTGGACAGGAGAGCACACCTGTACTGAGAGCTGATTGGCCGATCACTTGATGTTATATTGATTTCTGACCTGAGGCTTTCAGGGTTGGATTATTTATACTGCGAACCTCTCGGCGCACTTTATGGACAACCTCGTCATGAGCTACGTGTTAGCTCCCAAGCTACTTGCTGCAGCATTTGCTTAAAGCTTAGCATCCACTGTGGCTAAGTCTGCATGTCGCTAACATCGTGACGCTAAGTGAAAATGAAGGAGAAGTCACAGCGACAGAATTAGCTGACTAAAATCTGCTATGTTGAAATTACGTCTTACAAGATGAACTCCTGTCAGTCCTTAACATTCAGATGTTTCTTTTCTGGGTTAGCAGGACAGAGTCGATGCAGCCTGCAGCTCTGCCAGGAGAGAGAGAGAGAGAGAGAGAGAGAGAGGGAGAGAGACAGAGAGAGACAGAGAGAGAGAGAGATGATGATATGCAGGCAGAGAGAGAGAGAAACATTTCAGTTCATATCGAGTGAGAAAGAAAACTCAGTGTTCAGCCTCCACAAAAAGATATTGATGCATTCTGAAGGAAATCGCACTTCTGCGTGGAATAAAACATGACATGATGAGCCTGATGAAAAGAGAACATCTCACATTCCTCTCTTAATAAGACCCTCTTAACCTCTCGCACTGAGTAAATCACCCGCCTCTTAAAACAGACAAGTGTTGTGGGGGGGTGGGGGGTTTAGAAGCGGTATCTCGTTCAAACGGATTCTTTATCGCTGCCGAGAAAGAGGAGCCTTGATGATAATATCGTATAAAAACTAAACCAAATGAAGACTGTCTTTGTCGGAGGGAGGTTGGCTTACTTGAAGAGCAGCTAACGATTACAACATGTGGAGAACAGAAGGTTGAACGACAGTGAACGCACCGACTTCAGAGAGTCTTTGCAGAAAGGTGAAACGAAAGCTGCTGGAGGAAATTAGTATTCTTAAAAAGCTGTGTTTTTAACACTCTTGTTTTTGTAGCTGCTTTGCTATCCCAATCAAGAGAGGTAACACTGGACGCTGAAAAAGTCTATGAAGTGTGTAATGAGGTGACACCTGATATTCTCTCGGGTCCGTGTTGCACCAGGGCTGCAAGGCCTCCATCTGTCAGGGGCCGCCAGTGGCTAATCTCCTCCTGCATACTAGGAACTGATCCCACTCACCTCCCACCTGAATTATTCATGATCCACAGACACACTGTAGCCCACACTGAACTCTATTTAGTCTGAGGAGAGCGTCCTGTGCTGCAGGACAAACAGGAAGGCTTACTTAAGCGTGAGGTGGCGGTTTACTTCGGGGTCGTCCCTGTCTGTCTCACTGCACATCTTTTACCTCCCTTTCATCATTTCAACCTTTCTGCTGCTCCTTTGTGCCGTGTCACATGACTAAGAGGGAAATGGGCCGTGGAGAATGAACATCCATGCAGCTGGCCCGCTGACCAGAGAGGAGCGTTTTCTCCTCTTCATCCAAGTACAGCAAACTGTCTTTACATGACAGCCGTCACTCTGTGACTGTTTAGGTTTCTATAGAGACAGAGATTACCTGCTCTATGCTCACATGGTTCGTGCTGTTGTTAGCCACCGCCGTTTAAAGTTCACGTTAAATTTTGTCGAACAAAACGTCGACATCTCTTGAGCTTGTGTTCACCACAGACCTGATTTCAGGCGTTTAAACACAAACACATTAAACATCCACATTGACTTTTAGAGGCTAGGAACCCACAGCGCTAACATGCTAACTCACTTCTGGGTTTTTTGACCAATAGGTGTCTATTGATGGGGGCGTCAATCAGCTCAGCTACACGCCTTATTGTGAATAACTCTGATCCTTCATCCAATCAAAACTGCTGAGTCATCAAGACATTTCACCCCCAGGCTGTTTGAATGGGTGTGTATGTGACTTCCTGTGCTGCTGCGGCCAGCCTCTAGTGGACACTCCAGGTACTGCAGGACTTTTGCAACACTTGAGGTTGCCACTAAAATTTGAACCAGTGTCCGATCTGTGGACAAAGAGGGGGCGGGGTTTATGAGGCGAGGTCGTGAACTTGGTGACAGCTTTATGAATCATGAAACCACTTCCTGGTTTTGGTTATTCTGGCCCTCATGTTTTCTGTGGCGGTGCCAGATTTCTCCCTCCGCTGCTTTGGGAGAAATTATCCATGAATTTACACGCTCACGCACCAGATCCCACAGCTGCTGATTGGTCGGTGGCGTTGAGGGCAGAATGGAACCACGATTTACTTTCCAGTCATGCCGGCGCTGTTCGCTACCGGAAACAAAAGGAGCAATTTGAAATGATAATGAAGCGTTTATTGTCTTATGGGGATGGAAATGTGGCGCGTGGCACGCTCTGGCTCGTAAATCTCTGCATGTCACCCGCGGCGTGGAGATGGATCTCCTCGCCCGCGGTTGTCTCCAGCCCCGTAGAGCGCGGCTTCGGCAGACTAATGAACACGGAGAGCCTTGAGAACGGTAAACAAGCGCCTGATTAATTGGCACTCGACGTCCTTTCTTCTGGGCTGGAATACAAAATGTCCGACAGTGAATTATTCTGATCATCTTTTTTATTTACTGTATCAGCTGGCCTGGAGATCAGGGTGGCCTCTCTGTGAAGACGAATATGTCCCAGCATGCTCTGTTCCACTCGGAGAAACGGAAAGTATTGCCTGTTAATTACTTTACAAGAACAGATTTGGCATTTCAAACCGTCTGAAACGTGTCCTATTTACAAAAACAGGCAACCTCCGATAACAGCCAACTGATTGTAGTTTATTCATCAGGACTGCTTTAATCTGTGCCAGCCTCCTTTTTTTTCCCCTTTTCAAAGACAGAACCTGCTTCTAAATTAAGAAGTGATCCGCAGCCTGAAATGTCCGCTGTAATTATGAAGTGTATCCGTCAGCAGCAGAAACTTTGAAAGATGAAGAACGCTGGATGTCTTTGGCTGTCAGAAAACTCTGAGGATCATGATTTATTCAATTATCTTTGGATTTTCATCTCACTAAAAAAAAAAGTTATGTCGCTCCCTTTTCACCAAAAGGAGGCTGACTTACTGTCGAGCCGACTCGCCTGCTGTGCTGAAAGACTCCAACTCAGCAGTTAGCTAACTGACTCATCCCACCCGGACATCCTCCACTCTGCTCCATGACTTTTTATTTAATCGTCAGATTCATGATCGCTGACATGAAGAAGACCACAACTGGGTCAGTGAACGGATCCACCATCAACTCTACACACACACACATCATGTTTCCTTGTTCCACTTCCTGCTGCGAGCTCAATCAAGAACAGACTGGCAGTGGGTTTGAGTTTGAAACGGAGCAGGGCGCGGCGCTGCGGACACGCACGGGGGGGGGGGGGGGTCAGCTGATCGTGGGGCATAAAACGAGAGTGGCAGCGAATGGTGTCGTAGTGAAAGACAAGTCGATTTATATTGTTTCTTTTTTTTTTTACCTGAACAGCACAGTGGTCAACTGAATGTGTGTGTGTGTGTGTGTGTGTGTAGGTGTGTCTGCTTGAGAAGAGCTGGAGCGCTTGTCGGCCTCTCTGTGAATCATTGAAGGGCCTCTGGATTATCAATGCATGAGAACGTCCTCAGCACTTTAGAGAAAGCTTTAAAACAGAAACATTCATCACCGTCCGAACAGAACCGAGTGCTGGACGGGTCTCTGAGAACACCAGGGCGCTCCTGTGAGTCTGAGGAGCTCACAGATCTGTCACCCCAAAACCTCCTCGTACACTATTCTCATCGGGTCCGTCACCGCCGCTCTAGTCGACGATCGGATTTCCACCATTTTCCATCCTGTAGTTCTCCTTTGATTTTGTAGTTCTTGTGAGTGCAGCTGAGAATGGTTATCAGTCACTCTTTCTTTTGGATGCAGCGTGAAGGATTCTGAAGAGACGTGAGGCGACGCAGCGCGAGCTAGCGTTAGCTGTCGTGTTGGGCTGCAACAGGTGGTCAGCGTTGACCTCTCTGCCCCGCCTCCACAGATGTTTTGTCTTCACCTCTGATTGGAAGAGAAGGGTTAGCCCCACGAGACGGATCATGTGTTGACTTGTACGGCTTTTCACTCCACAAAAACAAAGTGATACTTCTTCTTCACACGGACATGAAAACTCTTCATCTTTTTCTTCCATTCAGCCGAAGCAGCTGGAGCGCTGTAAACACTCGACAGGTTGTGTGTGGAACAAAGAGAAAGAAAGAATAGTCTAAACGCAGGCGCGTGTTCAAACCTCTCATTTGAATCTGGCACAGAGCAGACTTTATATTTTAAATGCGAGGCTCCCCACAGTAACATTATTACACACAGTGTTCCACAAAGAATCCCAGTCCGACTCTAATCTTCCATGTCGATGAATTATCGGAGAGGAAAGTGGCGTTATTGTGTTTTGTGATGCACTCAGCTCTTTAATTTCTCTCTCAGAATCACGCTGTAATGTGGCGGGGGAGTCCGGGGGGGGGGGGGGGACTGTGTGTGAGGCTCGGCTGTGACTCAGTGGAAGAGGTCGGGGATGATCCTGCAGCCTCGTGTTGAGCGTGACACTTCACCCTAAGTTGCTCCTGTGACGTTTATAGTGTTTGCACGCTGTGAGGATGCAGGTTGTCTGTGAGCCTCAGATCTGTGCTCCAACCTCGTCTGCATCTCTTCTTAGGTTGCAGACGTCCTGTCCTTTTAAAGGAAGTGACGACTGAACATATCTATAGGAAGATTTCTCTGCAGTGATGTGCTGAAGCATGAAGCCTGCATTTTAATCCCCCTTTGCCAAAGCATGGCTCCATCTGAACCACAGCAGGCAGGCTATGTATATCGATTGTTTCCAGCGTACCCTGATGATAAAATCATGAATGTCCCCGGGCCTGCAGATAGCCTAGTTAGGCAGCAGTTTGAACGCTCCGTGTCTCGGGACGCCTCCCTCGCCATCCTAGCTCGCAGTGTCTCTGTGATGCTGAACACTTCCCCGTTCACAGCCAGTTAAACAGATTGTAAAACAGTGATTATTCTGTGAACTCCTGGTGAATGTGAGACGATGAGAGATCTTCTGGGTATACGTCTGCTCGACAGAGAACACAGAACGGGGACTTCGTTTTAAAATATGTATGCTCGTTCTGTTGGGATTCCTCTTATTTTGAAAGGCGAAGCACAGAAACACGTTCCTCAGGGGGATTCGTCACACTTTCATTATCACAGGCGGCGTGTGAACGTGACACTGAACAGAAAGGCGGGTTCTGTTGTCTTCTTGTCGCAGGTATCTTCAGCTCAGTTTCAACTGTTGAACTTCTCAGACGGAAGGAGAACAAAGAGCCCCCGTGATTTTTGGGAAACAAATTGGGGGCGGAGCTCTGAAGTGAGGCGAGCTTGACACTAAATGACAGCAGTCACTCTGCACCTATGAAGCTCATGTGTTTGTCCTCTGCACAGGCATGCAGTGCATGTTGTTATCTTGAACATTAGTGCAGGAGGGATAATCAGCCGTCTCTGATATGGAGGCACACTCATTGATCGGTGCTGTGTCGTACCCCGGGCCTCGTCTGGAACTTCTGACTGAGCGATCCAGCAGCTCGGTCTCTGGTCATTATTCAGCTCTATACTAAGACTATTGATTACTCTGGAAAGGAGGCATGAGAAAACCGGCTCGTGGTGTTAGCATGAAGGATAATCTGGTCAAGTCTTTGCTGTAAAACACCGGCAGCTGAACATTTTTGCAGCTTGTTTGTAAATTAAGCTGCAAACAGCCAAATTCAGACTCGTGATTTGCAGGTTGTGACATTGTGAGTTACAACTAATCAAATCGACATACATGCGAAGCAGTGTAAATATCCTGCTACGTCACGCAGTGCGGTGAATCTTTTGCCCTCAGACTGGATAAATGAGCTGAAGGAGTCACACATGGCTCCAGCCTGGGTGGAATGTTGTGCATTGACAGAAATGCCTGGTCCGCCTGTGCTGAACAGATGCCGATATTCCCTGCAGCCCTGTTGATTATGACTGCTATCACAGTAATTGAGTTGCTGTCACACTGATGTGCCTGAGCTGAACTCCGAGGCCGGACTGGGCCCGCCTCTGTCAGAGAGCTCAGGGGCGGAGAGGTGACAGCTGACAGAAAGGACGTGGCACATCAAAGACCGCCGATCAGGCTCTTCTCAAACACTGATGATCCCGACTTCTTTCTGGGGAAGCCTTAAAAAAACCTCCAGAATGATCACTTCACATCCTCTCGGCTGAATCATCGTCTGCCCTGAGTTTAACCTGCCTGCTGTGCTGCAGGATCCTGCACCACGCTCTCATCCTCCACATCTCTGCTGCTCCTCAAACAGGTGCCTGAGAGAGACTCACCCCTCTTTTGTGCAGGGAAAAAAAAATTGAGGAGGGGGAAAAAAAAATGGCTGTTAAGATGCAAGGCAATTATGCTCAATTATGGGTGATCAACATTTGCATAATCTTTATCCCAGATACTCCTTGAGAACCAATCAGATGCTGTTTTTCAGCAGGAAAGTTGCATGAATAATTTATATCTGTAAAATATATCTATTCTGCAGGTCTCAGTGATCTCGCCCGCTATTCAGCCTCCTCCGTCATCTATCATTTATGATGGAGAGAGTTAGGAAGGCTCCCTGATTGAGCTAATGAATGCAAATGCAGTGAGAGAGTAGCACGGGTCAGTAGCCACTCTCCCTCC